>NW_026775578.1:39927500-40207500 GCF_030987335.1 Cornus florida | reverse complement strand
GTCACAATGGAGCAACCTTACCGTTGCGAAAATTTTAATATCCCTAATATAGAAACAACACAACAAAGCAAAAAGAAGAAACAAAGAAGAAGACAAGATTCAGTGATTTAGCAATTTCCTAAGCCAGCTAATTAGATGACAGCACTGCTCGCCTGTTTTTGTTTCTGAAAACTCAATTTTTATTTTTATTTTTGTTTCTGCAAATTCACAAACTAGAATTGATACAAGTGTTGATAACACGGTCAATTTCAGGCATTTTTAGTTTAGGGACATTTTCTTAAAACGTGAAAAATTGCCTGAAAGCAGCCATTTTCTGGGAAAAAAAATTCAAAAACAGCTTTAATTTTTTTTTTTTTTTTTTTTTTTTGA
Source organism: Cornus florida (assembly GCF_030987335.1). Taxonomy (NCBI): domain Eukaryota; kingdom Viridiplantae; phylum Streptophyta; class Magnoliopsida; order Cornales; family Cornaceae; genus Cornus; species Cornus florida. The sequence continues at coordinate 40,207,131 of NW_026775578.1, read as the reverse complement.
GATATTATCATTCCTTCAATTCCCTAAAAAAGAAAAAGTCCCTCAAAATTGACAAAGAAACATCTCCAAATTTTGTGATACTAATGATTCTGATTTGGAAATCTCACTTTCTGCCCATTTAAGACAGAAATGACACTTGTGGTCTATAACCAGATTTTTCGAATGGTAATACCCACCAGAGCGGGAGAAAGATCATGATTACCCAGTACATAGAACACCTATCTTGCCCCAAAAGATTCAAACTCAACACCCTATCAGTCCTGGCTTCTGGAAGCTGAAAGACAGACTCTGCAACCCAAGCTGTAGACCAATTCTATGCGATACCCATAAGAAAAGGATGTGCACAGTATGGTTCAGGTGACTAGTCACCAACAGAATTGCATTTAACACAATAAGTTGCTCTATAATTGATCCAATTCTTCTAGAATGGAAATTTTAGTTGGAGCTTTATTATTGCTATGTCTAAATTTAAATTAAATCAGTTACATAAAAACTACAATTAAGAACATGGAAAAAGTGTCTCTAAAGACTGCATACCATTCCTTTATATATTGGCATTCCCTTGAAATACACTTCCTCATGATCAGCATTAAGCAATCTATCCGTCGCTCCCATGTATAGAGGAAATAATCCCACTTCACCAACACAAGCTTTATTATCCGGCTGTCAAACAAGTCACAAAGATCATGCATCTGCATAAGAAAGATATCCTAGCATAACAATCCATTAGGTTTGGCTTCTTCAAAAACAGTTAATTTTTTACAACAATCATTGCATTGCCTATTGATCCCACACAGCCATCACAGGTCAGGCATACTGCTGCAATTTCACTTGAAAAGGCTAAGCAACTAAGCAAGTGAATTATTATTATGCTCCTTGCTTTAAGGTGAAATGGCAGCAGCACCCATACGTACCAAGTGATTTGGTTAAATGTTGGTGACTACAACAACTATCAAGAAGCCCAACACAATCAAAAACCTGCCAGAAAATGTGCTAATTCTTACAAAAGGAACCCCATGCTCGTCAAGGATGACAAACCCCGTTGACATTGATGCAGAGCTAAATGCTCCAAAAGCTTGTGGCTGCAGAAGGTTTCCTTGAATGTATGATGATGCAAGCTCTGTGCCTCCACAACATTCAATAATAGGTTTGTAATAAGCCCTTGAAGAAAGCCAAAGATCATCATCAACATTGGAGGCTTCACCAGTGGAACCAAATACCCTGCAGATATTTGAATGTGAGTATTTTCGTTTTCCTTGTTAAGAAATGCAACCATGAATACTCAGAGCTCAAACAGAATTACTTTATCTTTGTCCAATCTAGGCCTTCCATACACTGCGTACTCTTCCAAGCCTTTACTAAGCTTGGAACTGTACCCAAATTAGTTACTCCTGCATCCTGAACACATGTAATTAGAAAAATAAATGAAGAATAAATAAGGTACTCTTTGGGATTGTAAAGATTGACCCTTAATAATAAAATAAATCCTACTCTAACAGGCATGATGTGTCATTAAATGCAAAATGGAGAATAATTTGTTTTCTTTAGAAAAAAATAGAAAATTATAAATTTAGCTTAAGCAATTAGCAATCTAGAACTCGATTTTTCCAATGATCATGACTCAAAGAAACAATTTCTCATGTGAATCAAAAAAATCCTTGGTGGAATCAATTTAATGAAACAGTGTTCTTACGGTTGAGAATATAGAGGTTAATTGGTTATTGGACAACCCACCTGAACAAATTTTCCAAAACCTCGTCCAAGAGGAGATCCATGATAAAGAGCTAGAGTTGCACCATTTAGAAAGCATGCGTAGAGTAAAATTGGTCCCACCACCCACCCTAAATTTGTGGGCCAGCAGAAAATATCACCAGCTTGGACATCATTATGTGCCCATGCTTCAGCAGCAGCTCGAATAGGAGAAAGTTGCGTCCATGGAATAGCTTTTGGATCTCCTATGAAGGCAAAAAGATCAAACAAAAAATCATGGGATAAAGGAAAATGTCACAACAAAGTACTGAGAAAAAAGTGACCAGATCAAACAATTTCTCTTACCTGTGGTTCCAGACGAGAAGAGTATATTAGTCACAGAGCCTATAGGTTGATAAACTGGAGAGTAATGTATTGGTCTGCTAGAAAAGAAAATGTCCGTTGAAGTTTTCACTAGTAAGCATGAAAATATATATATATATAAGAAACAAACTGATTGTTTTATTAGACTCTTGAATTGCACAAGTAATAATTTCAGTGGGTCAACCTGACACCAAAGTCGTTTACCTAGGAAGGTGATTGACACTTGAAAGAAAATCTTTCCATGATAAATCCTGTTTTCTTAATTGAATGTCTACATCCTTTCCAGTTCCAGAGATCACAATAGCTTTATATGGAGCAGCTTCTACAACTCGACTGCAAGGAGAAAAAATGGAATAGCAATGGTGATAGCAGTGGTGCATTAAAAAATGACTGAACACTGACCAAATATTTTATACTAATTGCACAAACTGAATATTCAGAAAGAGTAAAATCAATCTTACTCAATCCCTGGAGGCTCAATCTAATAATTTCATGCTTCAAAACTTTTTTGTTGTTAACTTATAAAAGGATTGATTCTCAACTCACCAGCAAAACATTCTAGAAAGCACAAGGCTGAGATAATCAACTAACTAGCAAACAAGACCTATAGCAAGTCCATCCCAAATCCCAGAAAATTTTAAAAATAAATAAACACACTAAAGTTTGGACCAGGTGACAACTGAACTTAACTTGCTATTGGAATAATCAAAATTTTATTCTGTGGCTTGAAATTGTTGAAAGAAAATAAAAGATTGAGGAACGAAATTAAGAATGAAACAATACAAGAATATATGTGGTTTGGCCTCTAAGGCCTACATCCATGACACACAAAGCCCAAAAGGCTACATCACTATTATTATATTCTCTCTTAGTTTTTTGTTTACAATGACGACCTCTATTTGTAGGTGAAAGAATACAATTGAAAAATATGGAAAATAGATTGATGGAGGATTCCTAAAATCAATCCCATAAATCACTCTATCAATATTGTATCAAGGTTTAAATCACTCCTATCAATCTATTCTTGTAATACCCCTAATTTTAAAAGGATAGTCTCGGTATTTATTTATTTGTTTTAATTATATTTTTAATTATTTAATTGATTATTTGACTAATTGTTTATGTGTTTAATTGAACTAGGTATTACTTGATTATTTGATTATTTGTCTATGTATTATTTGTATTTGTCTATGTGTTAATTGTTTAATTAGATTACGTACTTAAATGGTATTTTGATTAATTGTAAATTAAATGTTTTCGTTTCTTTTATTATTTTATTTTATTTTTCTTTTATGGTTATGGTTAGTGGTAATTGGCCAACCAATTGGGTCCCATGGACTACTTGGATAGCAGGTTGGATGTGTATGGATTATTACCCGTGAATAGTTGTGTATGTATATATATAGTTATATATTATATACATATATAAAAAGGAAAGTAATTTATTAATTACTTTTATGGTAACTTGGGTAGTAATATTTAATCTGATGTATATGTTTTATATTTAAATAATAAAAATATACATAGATTTGATACGTGTTATGTTTCAAGTTACTTTATAATATTATGGTAACTTAAGTATTATTGGATAATCTATTAATAAATAATGGAATGTTTATAATTTATTTATTTAATAAACATATACATAAATTATATACGTAACATATTTTACTTACCTTTTTAATATATATAAAAGGGAAAGTAATTTATTAATTACTTTTATGGTAACTTGGGTAGTAATATTTAATCTGATGTATATGTTTTATATTTAAATAATAAAAATATACATAGATTTGATACGTGTTATATTTTAAGTTACTTTATAATATTATGGTAACTTAAGTATTATTGGATAATCCATTAATAAATAATGGGATGTGTATAATTTATTTATTTAATAAAGATATACATAAATTATATACGTAACATATTTTACTTACCTTTTTAATATTTTATTTTTTTTTATTTTTTTTTAAGTTGACTTGGATTGAGAAAAGGGTTAGGGTTATTTTATTTAGCCTATAAATATATAGCTACAGGTTGTAAAAGGGGGTTAGAAATATTCACGTGATATATTCTAGAGAGAGAGAGTTAGAGAAGGAAGGAAGGAGGAGAAAAACTCTGTAGAGAGAAGATCAAGGAAGAAGAAGTTTAACTTTCGATCCGAAAGTTTAAGGCAAGTTCTTCTTCTATCTCTTTCCCTTTGATTCGTGTTTCTATGCATGCCTAGGAAATTCCAGGATTTATTAAACACATAAAATTAAATAATTATGCATGTTTAATTTGATTAGAACATAGGTTTTATGAAATTGGTTCATATCTGCTCTTGTGTTATGAATTGATAAATGCATGATTTTGATTTGATTTCCGGTGTGAATTTTTATATGTTTACATTATGTATTTTTTCATATTTGTGGAATGATGGAAAGTAGAAACATGCCTAGGATTCCTGAACATTAAATAGGAACTAGGTTTGGGTTTAAATAAATTTAAATAGACTCAATCATAATGATGCTTGCTATTTGAATGTTTTAAACAAACGAATGAATTGAATCTTTTAATATGTTTAAGCAATTGAGATTAAATGTGTAGGATGAATTAGATACGGAGAATGCTTATTTGACGGTATAATAAAATATCATCATGTATAAGATTCAGTTTGTGTAGGACATATGATATAGGAAGCTTAAATAAATAATAAGTCATTCCTATTTTGTGATAACTTGATATCATATTATCATAATTATTTCTGGATTGTTTGATGTATTTCCTTAATCGTTACATCAATTGTTAGATTTTGTGATTTAATGCACCGGTATGGGACGGTGGCATTTTAGGGACGGATTAACTTATCAGTTAAGTCCTACCTATTTTATATAAGGGAATGGATTAACTAAAATGTTAAGTCCTACTTATATTCAAGTCAGGTCAGCTGAACAAGTTGAATGACTTAGGAAGGATTAATTTATTATATAAGGGAATGGATTAACTAAAATGTTAAGTCCTACTTATATTCAAGTCAGGTCAGCTGAACAAGTTGAATGACTTATGGAGGATTAATTTATACTAGATAGGATGGTTACTAGATTATATTTATATAAGTATGGTGCCATGATATGAGCTTGAGTCTCAGGATCAGTGGTTAGGGTGCGTATATCGCTAGGGATGTGTAGCTAGATATAGTGTAGTTGTGTACCCTGGTAGGTCTAGGTACTCATGCCCACTATATGTGCGTTTTGCGTGTTACCTACTATTCAGGTTGAGACAACCCTATAGTCTAGTGAGGTTCCTTTAGTGTGTATATATATACGGACTACTAGTTACTGTTGGATTGACTAGGATGTATACGTGTATCGGATCTCTGCTTGGACTGTAGTAGAGTAGAACTTGTTTATGGGCCTCACCCACCATTATTTTTCAGGTGTTCGTCAGGAGTAGAGGTTATTCGTGCTGAGCGAGGATCAATCTACTTCATTCTTCCGATGCTACATAGGAGTTCCTTTATGATTCAGTTTCCTGATTTAGACAGTTATTGCTGTCATTTGTTTAGTTTGGATTTTCTAGGGGTCCACACAGTATGGATTCCCGAGTTGTATTTTGGAGGATCAGTTGTATCAGAAGAGTTTATTAACTAATGGAAATATATTCTGAGATTTATTATTAGATTATCATTTTAGTTTCTTGTCAGCATTTTATTTATTCTTCTTTATTCTTTTTATACTCTGTGTTCGTTTATCATCAATTTGTTTTGATATCCTCGGGTATTCGGGCGTGGGCCTGGCCAACCCGCATTCGGAAATCCGAGGGTATCACAATTCTCTCAACACACCACCCCACCGCGAGCGCGCGCGCGTGCGCGGGGGGAAGTTGGTACATGGAGATTTTAATTCAAGCGTCCAACTTGAAACTAAATACGAAATTATCGAGAGTACAAGACGAGTAGATGCGGAGAGTCCAAGACGAGTTGATCATAAGATCGAGACAAGTTGATCCGAGACGAGTTAATCGTAAGATCTAAGACGAGTTGATCCAAAAGTCTGAGACTAGAGGATCCAAAACAAGTAAATATGATCACAAAATTCAATTGAGATATAGGAGAGCCAAACAAGTCTAGAGTATGGTATGATAAACCTGTTCTGATACAATGTTGAAAAAAATAAATAAAAGATTGAGGAGAGAGATTAACAATGAAACAACACAAGAATATATGTGGTTTGGCCACTACAGCCTATATCCACGACACACAAAGCCCAAAGGGATACATCACTTTTATTATATTAGCTCTCTTAGTTTTTTTTGTTTATAATGACCACCTCTATTTGTAGGTGAAAGGATACACGTGATAAATAGGAAGATACATTGTTGGGGGCTCCTAAAATCAATCCCATAAATCACTCTATCAATATTGTATCAAGGTTTAAATCACTCCTATCAATATATTCTCTCAACAGAAATACTAAGTTGAAATTATTGGACAGGATTTTATTGAATTGGACTATTTAACAAATGTCAGCTCTTAGCACAAAGCATAGGTCCAAGAGGAAGTGAAATTAGATCAATGGTTTGGGGTTAAACCAAGTTGTCCCCAACCCATTTTGAGTCAAGATACTATAAACTGATGAGTGCAGTAACCAGAAAAAACATGCATTTGTAAGTCCATTCATAGTTGAACATGTGTGTTTGGTTCTTGGGCCATCGCCTCTAACAACTCACCTACCTTTGATGATTTGGCCAACCCACTTATTGTGTGTGTGTTAAAAGAAAGAAGAGTGTTTACAAGTTATCAAATCTTCCATCCTAGGGAAGTTGTGAAAATCAAGATGAAGCACTTCATAAATGGGCTTCCATTGCACCATACTGAATTCAAGTCAGTGTTCAGCACTTATTGTCCTTTAAGAAGTAGCCTTGAACTGAAACGTTGAAGGCAAGTTGGTCAAATAATTGAAAAGTGAGGAACAATTGGGCATGATGGGAAACTGAGCTTCCGCTGAAGTGATTCAAGAAGCCTCCTCCATTCCACTTCCGCAATCCTCTTCCGATACATAGCTCATTCAAATTGTTTAGCAACACCATAGACATTAAAATTTCACAGTAATATATATTCCATTTGATTGGTCCACAAGTACCAATATTGACCCAATCTAAACTATAGGTTGATTGGTCAAATTAAATTTCCCAATGGGCTTGAACCCAATTCAAAATGGGTTTTCTTGACTGATAATTATCACAAGTGACAAATATTGTTGGGGATGTCTCAAATTCTTACTCACTTGAGCTTTGAGTTGTATTGGTTTAGGGATGTATTGTTAGACTTCGACCTAAAGTAATTCTACTTGAGCCCCAAGTAGTTTCTTTCCTTGTCCAATAAGGATTTGCATTAATTGTTCACCAAGCTAGGGTTAGGAACTCCTATAAATAATGTGGAGTTGAGTGGAGAAGGTAGAGAAGTGGAGAGAATGAAGAAGTGAGAAGAGCAAAGAGTGGGTGAGAGTAGAGAGATGCAACTTCATAGAAATTGGTGTGTGTGGGGTAGAGATGATGAGTGAGTAAATAGAACCCCGATGGTGAGAAGTGGTAGACCATGAAAGGCTTAAGTATCCAACACCATAGCTGAGCAGAGTTTGAGTACACGGTTCGGTGTTCAAAGTCTCAATTGGCATAATTTCATGTGAGTGGGCATTCTTTATAGTTGTATATTCTCTTCTTGATTCATTATAGTGAAGTTTCTTCCTTCCTTGGACGCAGGTCGAGTTTGGCCAAACCATGTAAATATTGTGTTTTTATGTGTGCTTGTTTGTGTCTTGCTTCTACTGTGCCGAATGAAGGGGTAGAATTCCAACATACATCAACATAGATAATCATAGGTGACACACTGACACATGTCAAAGCCTGAGTGGAGCTTCCATGCAGCATTTTTCTTGGACATTGGAACTCTTACCTCTCTAATTAAGCTTATAAATTGAGGCTCAAGGGTGAAGAAAAACAAGAAAACGACTCTAACAGAATATCAAAAATCTGCCAAACTTTACATTCTTTCAACATTCCAAGCTTTGAAGGGGAAGAACAACAAGCACATCAAAATTGTGCCGTTTTTCACTTAAGTTCCAACCTGATTCAAGGTCAAGCTTGAGCAGTCCTTGGATCCAGGCCACAAAGGAGAGCAGTCCTTGGATTCAGACCACAGAGGAGATTGAATCAACGGAATCTTATCAACAAAGCCCTTAAGTAGGGCCACAGTTAGAATGGACCTTTGAGAGTCTCATTTCCTGCTCTCTACGGTTGCCGAAGTCAGATAAAAGCCAAAGACTGTAGGCCCCCGTGGCCACATAGAACCAGGAATTTTACTTGGTGATAGAGGAGACATTCTTTCTCTAAAGAATATTCACAGAGGAAAATACTCATCTGTTTTGCAAAATAAATAAAATTGATAATTTGTCCACTTTTCTTTTCCTTAATTTTCAAACTTGAAATTCGTGTGACAAATTCATTGCACACAGAAATTTCAAGTCTGAAAATTAAGGAACAAAAAAGTGGACAAAACATCATTTTTATTCACTTCACGAAAATTGGGTACAATCTTCTGTAAATATCCTTTACAAAAAGAATGTCTCCTCTAATTCAATATCCTTTATTGGTTCGTGTTCAAGGGTCATTAGAGTTTGATCTTGAATCAAGTTGTTGTGAAGGAAGACCTGAAAAGCCTTCAAATCGAGCGCTAAAGAAGCTTGATCTCAAATAGTTTTGTCTAACAAATCTTCAGACTTACTGAATGGTTGAGGAAGAACGGCATTGTTTCAATATCTTTAGAGCTTGTTTCAATATCTTTAGTGCTTGAGTGTTGAGAGAGTGAAGAATCTGGCAGAACTTCAATATTCTCTGTGAGTCTTGTTGTTAGTTCTTCATTCTTAAGCCTCTATTTATAGGCTTAATGAGGAGGTAGACTCCCAGTGTTCTAGGAACACTGCTGCGTGGAAGCTCCTATAAGACTTTGACATCTGTTACTTGCTAGGAAGCACAGACATGCCTAAAAGGGCAAAGAATCCGTGTCGAATACGGACACGCGCCTGAGATGCCCTAACACGTGTCAGACATGTCAAAAAATGTGTATGTTTTTTTTTTTTTTTTTTTTTAATATTCGGACACGCCGTGGACACAGTTTAGACACGCCATAGATATTCGGACACGGCATGGACACGCCCAAGGGCGGCGCCAGGATTCTATGGTTAGGGGGCCGAACTTACAATTAATATAAGACTATTTTAAGCCATATATATATATATATATATTCAAGGGTGGATCCAAAATTGCATAATGGGGTGGGCTAATCTATTATGGGGTGAGCTAGTACTACTAAAACCTTTTTTTTTTTAGAGAGGGGTTGGGGGGGGGGGGGGGGGGGGGGGGTGTGGAATTTATCAATTATAGTCATACAAAAATTTATCAAACCAATCGTCAGCCAATTTGTGTAAAAAAAAAAAAAAAAAAATAATGGCCTATATCTAGTCAAAAATGATATAAATATGTACAAAAATTAACCAAAAAGACCAAATAACTACTACAAAAGACCAAATAATTATCTTTGAGACAATAAAATTCATATACTATTGATTGGTAGCTTGAACATCGTATAACCAATTAACCTGAAATTAATCAATCAATTAGTTATTTAAAGAAACTTTTTTTTATTTTATCAAATTTCCATAACAAACACAAAAAACAGACAGTAAGACAATTAAGCCAAAATTTAAAAAAACTTTCAACCCTAAAGTAAAGTGAATATATTATCTATTATTGCAATTGGGATTAGTTTAATATAATATTGAAAGGTTTAAGGGAAAAAAAAAAGTATAAGAAAGTCGTGTATTTTTTAAAAAAAAAGTATAAGAAAGTCGTGTATTTTTAATAGAAAGTTACAAACAATTTATAGTTAGAAAATATTCTGGGGGCCAAGTATGCATTTATCTATACTATTTTTCATTTTAGGTTGTACTAATAAAAGTTAATAAAAATTTTGGGGAGGGCCATAGCCCCTGCTGGCCTCCCCCTGCCTCTGCCCCTGAACACACCATGATTATTATTTTTATTTTTTGATAAGTAAGGCACTTGGGGATTTTAAGAAAGTTTTAGAAAGAAACCTAGGTTGAAGTGTAACTATGAGGAGTTGTTTAGTAGTTTTCAATAATATGATGGTCATTATATAATTACTTAAAAAAAAGTTGTTTCATAAAACAATTTGATATTAAATAATTAGATATTTATGCTTATATTTAGTTCAAAGGTTCAAACTCTTGCATATTTATACTTCTTTGTTTTCTCGTCTTTCTTAACCCTCTTTCTATCATTCTCTCTTTTCCCCGGCAAAGCACAATTTTTTTTTCATTATTAGGTTGATAAAAATAATATTATCTTAATTTATTAAAGTACAACATCATATGTATAAGGGTAAATTACACAACCTCCCCTATGATTTTTTCATAATTACACGGACCTCCCCTATGGTTTGGGAATTTACTCAGACCTCCCCTAAAAATGAAAATTTCTTACACGAACCTCCCTTTTGTTAGAGTCCTCCCTTCTGTTAGAGTCAACATCAATCAACGACGGATTATGCTGATGTCAAGTACAAATTTTAGTAAAATCCCCAAAATACCCTTGTCACTACCATCTATCTCACTTTCTCTATCTATAATATATTCGTCTACTACCCACCATCACCACCACCCCCAACCACAAAGATAATGTTTCCACCTTCAAGTATGCATATACGCATATACACATCACCAATATCTCTTTCATTTTAAACATACAAGAGCCTGGGAACTGATCGTTCCATACTAGAGAAATCAACTGACGATGTGAATGCTTCGGCGAATACGAGGCAACAAAGACACTGACGAGACTAATTCGACTGATTGGGATTGCGACTGGTGTTCTGTGTTCAGGATTTGATGGGTTCTAGTGATTGGGATTGGGTTTGGGGTTTGAGTAATTGGGATTGGGATTCAGGTTTTGGGGTTTGAGTAATTGGTGTTCTGTGTTTGGGATTCTTTGATTGGTGTTCTGTGTTTGGGATCCAATTCAAAGAAGAGGAAGGGCAGAGAATTGACGTCGATGTATATATCATTCTATGGTTGTGGTTGAAGGGTGGTGGTGGTGCTCAGTGGCGATTGTGATAGGAGGTGGAGGAGAGAGAAAAAGAACACGAGAGGAAAAAAAAAAAAAAAAAAAGGAATAGTAGGGAAAAAACAAATCGGTGAGTCCTCGAATATGATTCCGCCGAGAAATTGTGACGGAAAGCCGTCAAAGATTGGCAGATCGCCAAATTTAGAAGTTTCCTTAGGCGATTTCGAGTTTAGGCTCGAAGATCTGGTCACTATGCTCCTCGCCGATAAGCTATTCTCCGATGGGAAGCTCGTGCCTCTGCAGCTCTCCGCGATGTGTCCTACAATGATGCCAGTGAGCTCGTCGGAGATCAAATTGCTAGAGATTGTGAAATCTCGATGGAGAATAGACATCTCAGTACCAGATCCATACTCGTTTTCTCCCAAGGCACCGATGTTGGTGGTCTACAGTTGGAGGTCAATCGTTGTTGTAATCGTGAGAGGTATGATGGTGGTTATGGTGGTGGTGGTGGTGGTCGGCCGGAGGAAAAGGTAGGTTGGTGGGGTGGGTGGTGGTTTGTTGTGTATATATATATATATATATATTTTAATAGTATATGGATATTTCAGTCATTTAACATACTAACTTGAGGGCATTTCAGTAAATAAAACTGGTATGTTAGTCTATTTAATGGTCCTTCACTAAGAGGGAAGGTTCGTGTAGGATAGTTTCATTTCTAGGGGAGGTCCGGGTAAATTTCCAAACCACAAGGGAGGTCCCTGTAATTATAGCAAACCATAGGAGAAGTCCGTGTAATTTACCCTATATATACATATATTTATTTATTATTCACCGTGTTCCCGCCGTGTCTATGTCCTAATTTTTTAGGATTTTCCGTGTCGCCGTGTTCGTGTCGTATTCGTGTCCCGTATCTATGTCCATGCTTCTTAGGTTACTTGTGATTATTCATGCTGATACATGCCAATTGTGATATCTATGTTGATAACTTGATATATACCACTTATGATAATTATCCGAAGTGATATGTATAACTTCTGATACTTGTCTGTTAGGAAGATCCATTTAGATGACCTATTTTTTAAATGGATCTAAGCTTGTTGGATATTTTGGCTCAACCCACCGACTCATATTTTATAGTGGATCAAGGCATTATTGTTGAGACCAAAATTGACTTTGAATTCTTGACTAACAAATCAAAGATGAATTTTGACCCTTTGACTCATTGAACGGTGATTAAAACACCACCAAAATTTTGATGTCTACAAATACCAATTTCTAGTCCAAGGAATTTTGGGGCTCGAAGGTTCTTTTGCAGGACCAGGAAGCTGTGCATCGCACTTCCTAACTCCCTTCAGCTAGACTATAGGACCACTCATGTCAACACTTTAAGCTACTCCAGCTACAAAAGGAAAGCTTTAGAAAATAACTTAGAAAACATAAAATGATGAGTAATTAAGCTCTTGACAATATACATAGTCATTTAGGCTTCTCAGTTCTTCTGAGAGAAGTTCGGGTATGAGCATGACTTATGGAACACACATAGCAGGGAAATCCAGTCAGACGTGAGGATATGAAAAGAGCACTAATAATAATCCATTGCATGTGAGATTTACTTAATTTAGCAGCCAGAAAGATCTGTTATATTGTAATCTTACCTGTATAAAGGAAACTTCCGACCTCCTCGTACTATAAAATCCTGAATAAAATATTAAGTTAGAAATCATTTCAAACAAAGCAGTATATATGCAACATGAAAATTATTATTATTAATATTAATTTTTATTTTTATTTATTTATTTATTTTTTTGGGGGGGGGGGGGGGGGAAGTTAGTTTATTTTATCTGCTATATTCATGAAGGGAAAAAAAAATACTAAAATTTCAGATAATACATGATAAAAAATCAGTTTTAGTTAATGATTACTGCATATATAATTTACTAGGGGTGTGTATTAAGGGAAAGTTTTAGAATTTATCCGGACATCTTGTGGAAATGGATCCTTCCCATGTTGATTATGGTGGTCATATGAATCCAGCAAATGGTGGTCATATGAATCCAGCAAATAGAGACACACCAGTTTCCTGAAAATGCAGGATACACTTTGAACCTCTTGGTTTCCACAGAAGTGCAAAACAATAAATCAAATTAGAATTGTCATCTAATTTTAAAAACAAAAGAAAAAAAAAAAGAATTATAAATTTTGGGAACAAAAACTTTAGGGTGTCGATGTCGGGAACTCAGTTTTGTTGACGTTATTTGCTGATGACGTGGGGTTCCCTCCAAATTGTAAAGGGCCAAGTACAAGAAAAAATTCCACGTAGGGTGTAATTTAAGTTTAATTAGAAAAAGCGAGTAGAAGAGGAGTAAAAAGCATCTGTAACATAATATAACACAGCAAGAGGAGAATTTGACCCAGAAAAAATGAAAGAAAAGAAACAAAACAACAATCCAAATAAAAAGAACAAAACCAATAGGCTCTTTGAAAAACTACACCTGGTGCACAAAGAGCACATTATGAAACCAGGGAGTGGATGTATAAAATTTACTTTTAGGATAAAATTATGGAAATTAATGCCAAAGCTTGGGTTAGAATCTGCGAGCAGTAATTTCCAGGCAAGACCAGCATCAAATTTGACTAAACGATTCATGAATTTTCCGATTGTTGATTATAGAATCTTTTTCTTTTTTAGTTTCACTCGATTCATCTACTTCTCTCAATCTTTCCCACTAATAGATAAGTTTAGCCACTTCCCCTACTCCAACCTTGGAAAAGAAAGGTCTCCTTTCCACAAACTTTGTCATGTTCTCCGGAGAGGACAAGCCGGATTGATAGTATTCATGCACCCGAATAGGCTTAAAAGTTGGAAATTTTACTTTCTAATAGACACTCTAGTATGTCAAGTAAGCAAATAGCAAGAGATCAAACACAGAGAAAAAGACAGAGTGCATAATGGCCATTTTTTAAATTACCGAAAATACTTTATTTTTACTTTCATTATCAAATTACTCCTGCACAGGTCTTATCCCTAACCCAGTAACCTTTCCATGAAATGTATGTATAAAGGATCTACTCATCCGAAAAAACAATTCTATGTATATCCCTAAGCTAGTAAACTTTTCATGAAATGTATGTAAAATGTTTTTACTTATCCAAAATAATAATAAAAAAATAAAATAAGAAGTTTGATTGCTCAAACACATAAACGAACGCCAGCCACATTCTTTTAATTGGATAAGGTTAACTTGTTTCCTTCATTTTTGTCCTTAATTTGCTTCATAGCTTGCAAAAAAAACCAAAAAGATTGTGCTTCAAAACTAGTTTGAGTATGCTCTGACAATTGTAATATGAAGAAAGTAGTAAGACTAATAGTGATGAATATAGAATGTTTTACCATACCTAAGATTTTCTTTTGTTTTATGATGAGGATTTTACTTTGCTATAGCTAAAATCTTGTTTCAATATAAAAAAGAGAAAGAGGATGCTTCAACATAAGTTCATACCAATAGTTATTATATATATATAAATATAAACAACCAAATATACTATAAAAACCAGGGAAATATCATATACCCAAATGTATAGCATTTTGAGTGTCTAAATTCCAGAAAAAGAGTCCATTGACAATAAATCTACTTCCGATTTAACAATATTGAAAGAAAGCAGACCTTCAAGTTTTTTCCTTACATTGAACTATCTCAAGCCAACTCTGGGGCTTAACAGAATGCACAAACAATTTACAAATAGGATGTACTTATCCATCTAGAAACAACTGCTACTATGAAATATATTAAATTAGTAAGCATAGCTTCAGCAGATACAAGGAAAGGCGAGAGAAAAAATATGAATAATAGTAATTAAGAATGTGGGACAAAGTTGGTGCTTTCCTCAGCAATTCTACATTTTTTATGTAAGGAAGATTTACAGAAGTAAAATCACCTGAGTAAAGACAGCCTTTGCTTTTGAAACACGCAAACGAGTTGCAATTTCTTTTGCTGCAAAACTATCAGCTATTGACACAACAACAAATCCTGCTAGTATGATTGCCAAATATATAATGACTGCAGTGACTGTCATTGGCATGTCAATTGCAATTGCATCACCCTTTGTGAACATTGTATCCAGTGCATTTGCCACCAACCTGTGTGATAGTAGTAAATCCATCAATAGAAGGGGAAAAACAAAGGGACAAAAATAGAGTCCAAGTATAGATGTCTTATTTTGAAATTGAGGAATTGTAAAAAATATGGAACAACTAAATTGCAAGGTGAATGGATGTCCACTAGACAATAGAGTTTTTTTTCACCACAAGAATATGTGTTCTTTTCTGTATGTCTAAATGTCATGTGTTTTCTCTAAATGTGAAACACTGCTGAGATGAGAAATTAGAAAGATGGATGTTTCCAGGTTCCAATCAACTCTGGGTATAAAAACTAAAGGAACCCGTGTCTTTCAGGAAAATTTTAAATTCTCAATAGGTGAAGACTTAATGAGCTCTTATAAAATACATTTGTGGGGTGGATATAGAGAACACAATAGCAGATGAAAATCAATACTACATGCAGCAAATCAAAGCATCACTAAATGTTTCTCCATTTTTGTATATGAATTGAAAAAAGAAAATGTTTTAAAATGTGTTAACCTCTTCAGCCATCGTCATTGATCATCTAAATATCATGAAACAACTAAAATGATCATAATGAAGATAGAGTCACTAAATTAAGTGCATACATTACTTGTTCTCGGAGCTCTTTTACTGTCATATGATTAACATGAGAATCATCACAACCTTCTGCCCTCCACACAACGGCTAAACTATCATCCTGCTTTTTTGAATTATTGGCCGATAACAAACAACACTCGGCAATATTCAAAACTGAACCAGGAAGCCATGTTCCCCCATGTTTTGATGTGACAGAGGTATCCAAGATGCAATTAGGGACTTCACGGAATAGAACTGAGAGTTCTTTCAAAACAATGGACCAGTAAACCTGAAATTATCTTGCCACAATTAATTGAAACAAAAATGGAATCCTGTTATACCAGAAAAGGTATAATGCAATTTGTTTATTCACTTTGAAAAGTATGTAGATGAACGAGGTATTGCCTCAGGATGCTGAACAGAGAACTCCTGAAATAGATCAAAACTTGTTACGGGATCCTTATATGATGTCCCTAAAAGCTTTGAACCATGAGTTTCCATCAGACGGCCCAAATTCGTGTATTTAGACTGATATCTGACCAAAAAATTAAAACGTGGATCAGTTAGATGCAGAGATACAAGCTAGGAAAAACATTCTTTGAATAAGCATGCTGAGGTGAAACATGTGACCTTAGAGTTCTACCACAAGACAGCCAAATGACACCATTCAACCCAACACCCAGGTGATTCTTCTATGAAAAAAGTGCATAATTTTTTGAAACTAGGAGGGATAAAAATGAAACTGTGAATTGTTCATATCTAAAACATGGAATTGGATCTAATTCAATTTTGATGTAATAATCCTTCTAGACCATCAAACATAAGTCATGTTAGATGAAATTAGCAGGTCATGTACACCTGCATTTCAATACTTATCAAGGGGGTGCAAAAAAATAACAAGTTCCCACAACAATTTTGAAACTTGTCTCGGGATAACAAAATATAATTTGACATTTCTTCGACACTCTTTATTAATGGATAAATCTTGAGGTGTAGAAGGAAATCAGATACATGCTTTCTTGGAGATGGTCCTGATGGAGTTTGATACATCAATTGGACTATGTTTTTAATCAAACCCCATAATCAAATGAAAATTGCAGTTGACAAATTCAAGTGCCTCCAACAAGTAAGATGTTCACAGTTTCACCTATTTATAACTTCTACTTGTGCAATCTATTTTCCATGACTAAACATGTCCAATTCATAAACCAAGTGAAAAAAAAAGTTCACACATTGCAGGTATATAACAACAGAACTCAAGTACAATATGAACAGTTTTGGGGGAGAAAGAATGAGAAAAATTGAAGACAGGTAGTTAAATAGTAACAAATTTCAAGTTATTGCTGAGAAATAAAGAACTTAAGTAGTGTATTTGGGAACTTTGGCTCAGCAATGAATCCAGGAAGTGCAGAAAAAACATATTCAAGCCCACATCAACAGGGCCTGCTGAGGCCAGTGGTCTTTTGCTCTCGCTTGAAAAGTGAATGCACACCATCATCAAAATAGTCATTACAGGACAAAAGGAGCCCATCGTTGAATTGCAATTTTTTTCTGTGAATCAAGTTGTTATTCTATGATACATTGATTGCTGAAGTTAAATCCTTTGTTTGCTTGATTTGTTACTCGGAAAACAGTTCTCAAAAACTTCGAAAACATAATTTTTTTAAACTGAGTTTCAGAAAACTGTTCTCAAAGGTTAACCAAACAAATTTTTGTACCATTTTCTATTAGTCTATAGTTGTCTACATTGCTACACAGACTACAAAGGGTTGAAGTGGTGGCCCCAAACACTCTTTTCTCTGTGTCATTGTGGCAATGTCAGCAAATGTACAATTGCTCAATAGGAAAGTGTTCTTAGAAAAACTCAAGCAAGCAGGCCCAATTAACTTCCAAAACCATATAATGTACAATCCTAATTCTATTACCTTGCTATTCTTCTTGTAAATTTTACTACAAAAAAATATATATACAACCCAATTATTGTACTTAATTAGATCAATATTTATGCAGTTATTAGTCTAAAATAAGCCAAATGCAATTGTGTATATTCACTTTTATTTCAGGAAAAAAAAAAAAAAAAAAAAAAAACTAGCATAAACAGAATCTAAGTGAATAAAATATACGGTATAAAAGTGTTTTTTATTATTGCTATATACTTGTGAATTTGATATTAAAAGGATATGTGAAAGTGACGTACAGTGAAGGGAACCAATAGGGAGGAGGGTCGTCTGAGGACGCATCGTAATTAGCGTAGACGCCGTAGTAGACGAGTTGGTGCACGGCATGTGGGTGCGACGGTGTGAGCAAGCGTCGAGCCGTAAGCTCGCGCCATAGCTCCTTGGGGTCCGACAAAGCACCACCACCACCCGTTCGATGAATCGCGTCTTTGAGGCCTTTCTCCAACAATTTGGCTTCAAATACAGATAAACCAGCTTCCACCAGCTCTTCTACTCCCACTTCCCATATACTCTTCCCCATCTCTCTCTAAACCCCTTCTCTCTCTTTCTACATGGGGCTCTATACATGTCTATATATGTGCGTGTGTGTGCATGTATATGTCGTCTATGACTACATTGACAAGGCATTGGCATTTGGGGGTAGTTGAATCACATGGTGGACAACCAGCAACGTGCATTTCATTTTCATCTAATGGTATTTCATTTAATATGGGGTTAGCAAAAAATAAAATTTTTGTGGGCATTACTCATTTGAGCCCACCGATGTGACCTCTAATTATAAAATTAGGAAAATAATAAATAAAAAATTAAATCGGAGTTGACGTGGTTCTCATTTTTTTTTTTGCTGATAAATTTTTTGAGTAAATTACACTAAGCTCTCTTAAAATTTCGTCAACATACAAAGACATTTCTTTTTGTTTGTCAAATTATATAGACCTTTCCTGTCAAAAATTTAGATTAAATGATGTTAATTATTATTGTGTAATTACATTTATGTCCTTATTATATATATTTTATTTTACTTCAAAATTTCAAAGACCAAATTGTCCATATATTTATTATTACTTTTCAAGTCGAAGAAAAAATAAAAAATATATTACTCTTGACTTCTTCTCTTTTCACCACCATCTCTTCGTACCTGTTAGGGGATGCTTTAAGGATTTTGGTAGCCAAAACCAAAACCATCACAAGTATTAACTACCGTCTTGCTCATCCAACAATGGGAAAAATTGTAACCTCAAAATGCCACAAATTAAACCTCTTTTTCTTTAAATCTTTTTTTTTTTTCTTTTTTGGTTCCCCCTACAGATTTAGAAGGAATTGGATTTAACAACTTTTGATTAATAGAATATGCTTAATTTCTCTTATTATATTTGAAATCCAAAACCACAATGACCCCAACTCTAGCTTGTCCATACAATATTTTTTCTTTAGAATTAGAATATTAGATGATTAACTTCATCAATTAAGAAAAATAAATTGTTTTCCATATGCAAATTTTCTATTATAATGTGTGTGTGTATATCTTACATATAGAGGAACACATCACCGCTGCTACTGGACATTGATCACTGTGGTATGTGGAGGTGGGTGGGTGGGTGAGGATGTGAGTCAAACAATTTTATTTTTTATTTTTTATTTCTCATTATCTTACCCTGGTTAAGATTTTTTGCCATTGGCAAGTATTCCTTGTTGATTTTCATCAAATCCGCAACGTCCAATTTTTTTTTGCAAACTCACTGGATATATGATACAATTGAAACAATTGATTGGATATTATTGGATTGGCAAAAAAAATAAAATAGGGCATAGATTGAGAGTTGTGTACAACTAATTTAGTTTTAGATTTAATAGAGATTGGTTTAGAGTTGAAAGGGGTGAGAGAAGACAAGAGGAGAGAAAAAAATTAGAGATTACACTTGTTACGGTGAAGTTAAGAAAGGAGAGAGAAAATTGGGAAAAGAGGGAAAACTTGCAGGTTGTCATTTGACTGTTTTTTTTTTTTTTTTTTTTTTTTTTTTTTTTTTTTTACGTGCGTACCCCACATTTGAATCGGTTTACCTATTCTGTAATATAAAAGTTAGTAGGTATTGATATTTTTTTAATGGTCAAGGAGATAATGAAAATGATACTATTGGAAGTTTTGATTAAAAAAAATACTTACATCATTGTTGATTGAGTTGACCATTAACGACCCTTAACGGAAGGGAACCAGTGTTACAAAGATACAAACTTGGGAACCAGTGTTACAAAGATACAAACTTTAGGGGAGGTCTGTGTAATTTAGCAAATAAGAGAAAAGGCATGTGTACGTTGATGAAACCTCAAGGGAGGTCGGTGTAATTTATTCATTTTTTTAGTTAATAACTAAGTATAAGATTAGAACACAGTAAAGAGTACTTACTCATTCGTAAATACCAAGGAGCACAGCGGCGTTGGTAAAGATTCGGAAAAGTAAGTTCTTAGGTCTCGCTTTCAAACCACACTCCTGACTTAAAAAATATGGTGCGAAAAAACTTACCAACTCACTTGTGAATACTTAACCCTAAATAGGTTAGTATTGTCCTTACACATAATATTGTGTGAATTGATCTCATCGGGAGCTGTCTTCCTTCCCCAAAATTGTACCCTCCAATTATTGAAAGGTTTTTTTTTTTTTTTTTTAACTGATAAAGAACTCTCTCTCTCTCTCTCTCTCTCTCTCTCTATATATATATATATATATATATATATTGGTTAAGATATCTCTTTTAGAATAGGTGTCTTGTACTAATTTTTAACATTTGAAGTCGGTGATACTGTATAGAAAACTGAGAAGTCATGTGAGAGTTGAACATATATATATTTATATATTCTATGATTTTATTTTATTTTATTTTATTTAACCTGGCAAACAAACCCCGTCATCAACAAAGGCAAGAACAACAATCCCACCGATAAACACATCAACCACACCAACACCAAAAACATTAGCCTTCAAATACAAGACTAACATCCAGCTAGGTTAATAAAAACCCAAAACATTAGAAGATGTCAGTAAAGGTGGGAGTACGAACACCCACAAGCAAGGCTAATTTAGTGGCACAAGATTAATCCCCAAGATGAGCACCCGTTTTGACCACTATAATATCACTAAATATTTTTTATGAGTAGAATGATACCATTATAATATCAATAAATATGATGAGGGGAAGTAACTTGCAAATATTTATAGTTTAAAAAGGTTTTGTGCAATTTTTATTTTTTATTTTTGACAAAACTTAGAGAAAATTTATTCGTTCAAGATCAGACATGAATATATTCAATGAGTGACTCAACAACTACAAATTTATACATTCATGTGTGTCAATCTCAATTTTGATCAAGTATATAAAGTATCTTTATTTATTGAGATGTCCCCCTTATCTTTTACCAACCCCACCATCACAAACCGGTGCACACAGTTCAAAGTTATCTCAATTTTAAAATATTTAAAACTATAATCATTTTATAAAAATTAAAATTAAATCCAACTGTTAAACTAGTGAAATCGAGCTATAGTCATGAAATTTGGCTTTGAATTTCAATACAATTGATTGTAGATTAAAGTTTAAATTAAGTCCGAGATAGTTTTTCGTTATCTTGGGGGTACCAAATTGTAAAGCCCTCATTTGGATGTGAGACTGTCCCTCTATAGTGATTTTGTTATTGGTTAAACTAATCAATCAATCATACATGTTGCACTAATTATTATTATTATTTTTTCCGCTTTTTTTGTACGTACCCTATTTCTATTTTTAAAATAGAATCACAACAATTGTCAATGTGAAAGTGAGGGTACCCTATTTTTAAAATAGAATTACAACTATTTTAAAATATAACCGCGCTTTCAAAATGACACTAGTTGTCATATGGAGTATTTTACAAAATTGGTGGTCTATTTAAGAGTGAGCCAAGGCGGACCAGAAACTCATGTAAGGGGGAATGATTTTGAATTTTTTTAATAATTTCAAAGGGAGCAAATGTAGTATTTCATAAGTATATATGTCAAAATGATAAAAATAGGAGACATAATGGTAGAAAAAAAAACTTTTAGGGGGCCAATTGCCCCAGGTACAGCTTGGGTCCGTCCCAACCAAGGGTGTTTTCTCACCTTTCAAATAGAAAGGTTAACTATTCAAATCTTCATATGGAACGTGTGAGTTTGATGGTCCAAGTCTACATAGGAATGTTATGAGTGTGAGATTTTTGCAAGTAAAAAATACTTAAGACTTGAGAGAAATGAAAGACTCAGAATACAAAAAAGGAAGCCAAAAAATAAATAAATAAATAAAGGTCTAAATGGTTTTAACCAATCACACGATGACTGTGGAACACAGACACTAATGCGCGACTGTCCCTAATATTCCTTAACATTCCTCGTATACTATTAGATAGAGGCTATTAGATAGAGGGGGCAGTGAGCCATCACCATCTTCATCAATTTTTTTTTGCTGATAAATTTGGAAACAGATCCACCATACACAACCAATGTTAGGACCGTGTACATTTTAGGTAGAGAGAGGTTCCATTAATAACGAATGTTGGGGAATGGTAGGCAGTTTTCTACAACTAAGACCACCAAAATGCCAAAATATTTGTTTAGTAATATACCCTTATAATTTGTTCATTTTTAATAATATACCCATAAAATATTACTTTTGCAACCCCAACCACCACCACCTTACATCCCGGCTCCGTCGCTGACTATAACAGCTTTGTTTTTCATGAGTTGCACAGCAGAATGCCTGCTTCCGTTTTTCACAGAATCACTGCCTCTTCTATGATTAGATCATTTTGAGTTACTGGTTCTTCCCGCCATGCATGAGTTGTTTCAAGCTCTGAATATTGGTCACTAACTAGCATTTAATTTTAAACTTATTGCTATGCATCTATTTTTACTTTAAGATTATTTTAAAAATAGATGCATTTCCAATCCATAGTATCAATTTTATAGCAAAGGGCGTTAGATACAATGGATTGGGTGTCAGGGACGGAGCCAATGGAAGCCTAGGGGGGGCATGTGCCCCCCTGAGTTGACCAGCAACCTATAATATATGTGATAATTTTTAAAAAAAAATTCCATATATATGAAAAAATTTATAAAATGCCCCCTCAAATTTGTAATTCCTAAAATTATATTCGTATTTTTTCTTTATTTTCTCTTTTACTTTTCACATTCCTTAAATTTCTTTATAGAAAAAATCAAATTTCTCTTCCTCAATTGAAACTTTTTAACTATTTCCTATTAAAGTTCTTTCATTTTTCTTTCCTTTTATATTTTAACAATTTTCTTCTTCTTTGTCTTTTTGAATTTTATATATATATATATATATATGTACTCCGTATTGTTTTTTTGGCAGTGTGCCTCCCTCACTTGAAATCCTGGCTCCGTTACTGTTGGGTGTATATATATATTACATAATTTTAACATGTCAAAAAAATGTAATACAATTTTTGTATATAAAGCCATTTCCAATCAAATTGGATCACCACAATTCAGTCATTTTCAGATCATTATCATCAGATTAATGGACTCTCCAATGCATTAACAGGATTACACACACCCAAAACAAACAACCTAATATATAATAAATATATATATACATATATTTTTATAAAAAAAAAAAAAAATATATATATATATATATATATATATATATATATATATATATATATATAATAAAAATAAAAAAGCCAAATTGTTGAGTTGTCGTGGCACGGTTTTTTTTTAAATAAAAAAAAAAAAAAATTGGTTATTACACAAGAAACCTGATAGTTTTAGGGAAACAACAATTCTGAGTCATGAGCTTGGTAACCATATACAACAGAACCATCTATTGTACCAGGGCACCTTGCAAGCAATGGGATTTCCTTCTAGACTAAATAGTTCTAATTTGCTCACAGGCAAAAACCAAGGCAAACAAATTGAACCACGAGCTGGAATGGTTGCGGTTGAAAGCGTTATTATATCAAGTTTACCTTGCAAATCGCAGTGTCCACTCGGCAGCCAATTCATCAAATTTAGCTTTGTCTGCCAAGTACAAGTGAGCAATGCCAGGAACAAGTGGATTATCTGCAAGAATAAGTAGTTGGCGGTGTTTAAATTGTCACACAATCAAATTAAACCAATTTTGATCACTTCAGATTTTCAGGCCTAACGAATCAAATTTTATCTTGTTCTGCGCCGTGAATTTGTAGAAAACATTTCCAAGTAAATAGAACAGCACATATTCATCAAGAATATCTTCTCTGAAATAATGCAACACCCAACAACAAATCACATCTCCCCTTCCCGTAGCTCCCCAGCCGCCCAAAAGAGAGAGGAACAACAAACTAGAACAAATCCACAAACAAAAGAGACTTGAAGAACTTACTAGGGTCGAGGTTGGTGAAAATTGATCTGATAGCAAGTAGCACCTTTGAGATTGTTAAAGCCGGACTCCAACCGTCTTTCAAGATGTCCAAACTAACGTTTCCAGTAGAATCTACATTACAGTGGTAGATTCGAGTCTTGAATACCACCTGCAGCCCTTAACCTAAAATTAAAAATGAAAAAGGACCATACAGTGACTGATAAAAAGAACAATCCATATCATCAGCAATACAATAGGGCAATAGCAAGTTGGGCCCAACCCCATCTCAATAGAGTATTGAGGACAAGTGCAGCGTTCAAATCTAGGGAGAGGTACTGCTGTTGACACAAAGTTGCATGCAGTACATGAGAGAATATGCCTGTCAGTGAATCAGAGCATGATCCAAACCCTTTTGGCTACATAAAGTCCTACCAATTCCATGTACCATAGGCCAATAAGAATTTAATTCTTCCAGATTATGCATCACGATTCAATCTAAGAAATGTTGCAAGCAGATATACGAATGAGGACACTTTTACGACTAAACATTAAGCTAACAATTATGCCACAGACATAGGTAAGATAAATTAAAGAAAGGGACAGGATCAAACTCACCAATCCTCCAGAGAGAGAGTCTCCAAATAAAATCAATCCATTAGACATTTATAGCCGACATAGCTAATAACATCCTTTTAGTACAGCAATTACAACTTCTCCCTAATGTCTGGATCTCAAAAATGTAGATCCTTGACTAAACTTTCAAAGTTAAATTCAGCTGACAAGCTATCCAATGGTTCAGAAAATAAGGAACCATATAGATATTTCCAGAAAATATTAGCTAAACGCTAATCTGAAAAACAATTAACACTTTCTAATTAACGACCGGGTCCATCACCCAATTCAAAGTGGTTCCTGCATTGCAGATTGCTAGGAAGGGAGGACAGGAAGTCTGTAAACAAACATAACCTATAGCATTATTTGCCCAAAGAGACAACTCTTAAAGTGCATCGGACTAATTGAACCTGCCTTCTCATTTCGCAGCTAAACTGAAGTAACCGGCCGTATGGGTTTTGAATAATGTTAGAAAATTCCTTAACAGAAGGACTTCATAAACCTGAAAAGGGACTCAGGAATATAGCTAATTGACTTCTGAGGAAATTTTTATGACGTAATTTAAGAATGACTAACGAATTTTTTAAAGTTATTATCTAAAACAAATTGTTGGGTGATGTATATACATGAATATGGCTCAAACACCCTAATAATACACAATTCCACACCCTCTAAATGTGCTGTACTTGTGTTCAAAGATGAAAAAGAAACAATGTTGGTCACTGATTTTCAATGCTTCAAATGTTCTAGAGCATACCTTTGGAGGTTTGAATGGATAATCACTTGGGAATGTTATGTCAAGAAAAAATATGCCACCTTGATATGGTGTCCCTGCAATAAGAAAAATGCGCAGACCATAAAAACTACCATTAGCATGCAATTCAAATTAAGGTATTTATTTATAATCATATTTCATCTGTAATTGAAGTAAATATTATATGCCAAAATGCTGTTTGAAACTGAAAGTTTAATTATACTCATTTTTAAAAAATCCATTCAAGACCAAGCAAATACAACAGTAGAAAGATTATGGGAAGAAGAAATAACAAAGAGCTAGTGATGGGTCCTATGTGTGCTATACAATACCATGAAATTTGGTTTCAAAGCAAACGCCAGTGGAAGGAATACACAGTATTCTTACAGAACCTAACTTAGGAAGACACGTGCAAGACTACTTCACTATAACCATCCATATAGGGAACAAAACTAAGGCTGCAGGGCAAATGCATCAATATGAAGTGAGGGCGGTTGGTTGTTTTATATATCATCAATAAGTTTTTTAAATGCAGAAGCAGCATGCACTTCAATCGTATTATCTCATTTCTCAATTGATGCCTTTATTTCAACAATCTTTTCCATAATGAAAGTATTTAATGTTTCATAGTTTCATTAGTGGCCCTTGCCCCATGTAGGCTGGATACTTACAAGGAATACACTAATGTTGCGTTTGGGAGCGTTGAATCGGAACCTTGAATTTAGAATTGGAACAAATCTACTTCAAAATTTTAACTAAATTTCCTCCAATTCCAAATTCAAGCCGCTAATTCGGTGCTCCCAAACATAGGATAAGTTACAGCTGTGTTCAAGTTTTCTGAGAGTCAACTCAGGATCAAAGGTGCTGGTCCATTACTTAATTGTTGGAACTTAAAACAAGCTTGCGACATACATACAACTTGTAAGCATCTCAGTTGATTCCTCTGCATTGTCCATGTATTGCGAGACAACACAAGAATGATAGAATGTTGGATCTGTAAGCAAATCACTTCTTTTGGCCCCATGCAACTTACCTCTTCTCTATCAAAAGCACAAAAATATCAAAAACCACTTACACTCCCCTATCAAGATCTGGGTATCAAAAAAATCAGAGATTTGAAGGCTGATTTTTAATAATGCAATTTAGATGCAAGACTCTTATAGTATTTCATTTTCATTGTGAATCTAAGTTATTATATGTAAATATGTAAATATGCAAATGTTCAGTAGCTCTAAAAGCAAACTTTCAAACAATTTTATATGTCTCGGATGGCGTATTTTATTTATTTTATAGATCTATATTTTTTATTATTATTACAGATACTTTGAGCCTCATAAGTAGTGCGCTCTTGTGTATCTTCAACACAAATTCAATAAACTGCGAATGAGATGTCTATCATGTCTCAATTCCACTTAAGAAAGTGACCACTGCTGCAACTTTGAACAATTACCACATGAAGTTACAAGGGGTAGTGAGCTAGGGCCTTGTATATGCATAAGAGGTGTTCTAAAAGATTCCCTCAGGAGTACAAGAAAATAGTCTTCAATCAATTTAGAGTATTGGAGGAATAAACAAGGGCATATTTTGTTGTTTCTCCATTTCTTCCAGTATAGCACATTTTCTCCAGCATGTTTGAAACATTCTTTACACTTCTGTAAGTTTGAACAAATTGGGTAGAATACCATGCTAAAAGTAATCTAGTATTTATTGATTCCTTGTCTTCAAATATCAAGCTTGGCTTGCGAAAATCTCTTGTATAAATCTATCTTTTTCTTTTTCTTTTATTCCTTAATAGTGGATTTTTCAGACTCCTATGAAGTTTCAATGGATAGAAAGAGCTCCACATAAACTTGATGGTACATATAGGTTTTGCTTCTTTCATTCTGCTATTTGTTGTTTTTTCTAGTTTGGTTGCCGAAAATTTACTGATAGTTTAAATAGAGACAAGAAAGCAATGTCTTCCAAAACTTATTCTCCCGTTAACGTTATTTCTTATAAATACAATTAAATCAAAATGCCACATTCCTCATTTATTGACAAGTATAATTTTCCATCCTTTCTTCTTTCCCAATGTTGGAGAATATAGAAAGTCAAAAGGCTAAAACTCCAAAATAGGGATGATTGTAGCTTCTTCCTAAGATTGTCGATAAACTTTTCTTAAGCATGTAGATTCAAAAGAAGTTTATTGCAAGTGTAATTGTGAGGATTAAAATTTTAGAATATGTGGAGCATAAATACCGATAGGCTGTGTTTGGTGGCATGGAATTGGAGCCTTGGAATTGGAATTGGTGGAATTGAAAAAAAAAATTGGTTCAATTTCCTTAGTTGCTTTTCTCCAATTCCAATTCCAATTCCAAAGCTCCAATTCCATGCCTGTCAAATATGACCATAAAATATTTTATATTTAAGCGGATGGAAATTGTGTCCCTTAGGAGCTTTTGGAGTGGTGAGTGAAGTGAGTTGGTGTCACACCCCACTAATTTGAAGGAAGGTTGCGCCTGCGTGGCGCTATGCCAATTTTTTAAGAGATAGTATGCTTGTCATGTCTGGAGAGTTGGCTTCTACAATCTTGAAGAATTTTAGAATATTGAAGGATTTGTAGAAATTGGTATATTGCACAAGATTCTAAAAGAGTACAGAGTTTTGCAGAGTTAGTAAATATCTAACATAATTTAGAATCGTGTTCTACAATGACCGTCCATCAGAGGGAGAATACCTATATAAATGTAGACTCTCATTTATGGTCATTAAGTTTTGGGTAAAGTTAAGTAGGCACGATGTGAGTCTTACCCATGTACATATTTTAAATTGATTAGATTTAGTTAAGTAATATCCTAAGTTAAAGACGATGTGAGTCTTACCCATGTACATATTTTAAATTCATTAGATTTAGTTAAGTAATATCATAAGTTAAAGGAATCTAGAATTTCAATGACACCCGTGAAACCCATTTTATCAAAACATATTTATATATAAAAATATATATATAAAAAGAATATGATGAAAAAAAATGGTTTGAGGTCTTAAGTTTCCAATGAAAAAGTCAACAAATGTAATGAGTTTTCAATCAATTACTCATAAAAATGGTACAATATTACTTTTGCACATGTTTCTGCGGTGTACCATCCACCTCTCTAATTATCTCCCATAATTCCTACTACTCTCTAATTATCTCCCATAATTCCTACTATCATATGTTTTTAATGCTCATACTTCCATGATCAATCATTAACATATAATGATTCTTTAATTAACATAGTCACAATATGTCCGAGAATCACAAGTCTTAGACAGCTATGCAAGAGGGAGTTTTACCTTCAACAAAATTAGAAAAGAACAAGTATAATAATAACAATGAGTCTTACCTATCCAAAACTTTAGAGGAAAAATAGATAAATAAATAAATAAAATCATATTCTTCACAATAATCCCAACAACCCACAAAATCTCAAACACATTTTCACATTTTGGTCAATTTCGTTTCAAGCTCCAGTGCAGAAATAATAGAACCCATCATTCAAGTTGTATTAAGAGTTCAAATTTCACACAGCAAAAACAAAGATTTAGCACAAAAAACAAGAACCATTTCATCAACAACCACATCACCAAACATACAGAGTCCAGACATACA
Source organism: Cornus florida (assembly GCF_030987335.1). Lineage (NCBI taxonomy): Eukaryota > Viridiplantae > Streptophyta > Magnoliopsida > Cornales > Cornaceae > Cornus > Cornus florida. The sequence goes on along the minus strand of NW_026775578.1, from coordinate 40,177,907 downwards.
AACATGCATATATATATATATATATATTTAGAGAGATTACCTGGAGGACCGATGAGGGTGGCGACCCAGTGATAGAGATTGTCGCCTTTGGGACCAGCAGAGCAGTCAGGAGGTGGGTCCGTGTTGAGTTCGGCCATCTCTTTCTGTATCCTCTTTCCTGACGCCGACACCGACGTCGTCGACGGCCATGATCGTCCGCCTCCTCCACCCGACGTGCCTGTAGTGTTCATCGCGGACTTCGCTAGAGGAAGAGGGTAGCTTAATCAGATGGAGAGAGAGACAGAGACCAGACGATAAAATACCATCAATTAAGTAACGTCGTCGTTTGGTCTCTTAGGACAAATGTATGGCGATTTTTGCATTTATTATGCTCATTGACCATTAGATTAACTGACTTGTTTGCTAGGTAGATATAGCATTATATACTTTTATTTTTTCCAAAATTACAATGTACATTTAGGTAATAAATTAACGTAAAACCCTTTTTTTTTTTATGGAAAATGATTATGTGTTAATATATAAAAATTTAATGATTTAGATTGGCCCACTAATTCTAATTTTTTATGCAGTTAAGCATCAAAATAAAAAATAAAAAATAAAATTGAAAAAATAAATGAAGCCTTAATTTTAACATGAATAAGTTAATCAGCACTAACATGATGCAGTATTTAAATGATTTAATTCACTTCTCAAACACGGCCATTATTAATCATGGTCGTGGTTATCGTGGATTCGTGTTAATCTCACTAGAAAATGTAATTTTTACCTTTTTTTATCTAATATTATTTTTCTTGATATTTTCCTATATTTCGGGTAGACCCCAACCATCACTCTTCCAAATTTTAACTATATACCAAATTCTCGTGGCTTAGTGGCATATTTCTCTTCCTCTCAAAGTAAACAATGAGGGTTCAAGTCTAAAAAAAAAATAATATATAAATCTAACTAAAATTAGCTTTATTCATATCCAAACACCAACACTTACTCGGAAGCCATATATGGAGCAATGTAGCATAACTCATTTGCTAAATATCATTTTTTAACTAAATTTCTCTCTATTCTATTCCCATTCAAGGCGTTGATTTGATCCTTCCAAAATCCAAACATAACTTAAAAAATCATTCATGATTCCACTTTGAATGGTCTTCTAAAAATAAACCACAAAAATTAATGCTCGTATAACCTAGAATGGAAATATACATTTTATATAACATACAGCTTTAGGCAAAAACAAATGAATTAAAACAAAAAAATAAAAATAAAAAACACAAAACAAAAAATCAAGAAAACCAAATTTTCAACTCCCCTGTTGTTTCCATGTTTAAGGTATCAAGGTCCATCTTCTTCAAGAATACATATTACCATAAAATAGTATACATTGTTCTAAACTCCACATGCATGAGCAACAGTGAGCCGAAGGGGAAGAGAGTAAGAATGGAAAGGAAACAAAAATTGAAGAACAGAATAAAAAATGAATGGAGGGATATCATTAACAAAAAATCAAGATTTTCATCATCTACAGTCCCTGCAAGGAATCGAATTGAAGAACAGAATCAAAAATGAATGGAAAGATATGATTTAACAAAAAATCAAGATTTCCATCATCTACAGTCCCTGCCAAATCTTTGTAAAACACAATTTTAACTAATTAAGCTGTTACAAAATCAGATAAACATTCATGTCAAGTAAAATAAAGGCAAAAATTATTGCCAAAACCAATGGCTCAATCTCGATTCTAAGTCTTGAACCCTTGCCGATGGGACTAACAGGTCCAAATGCAGTGGAAGATGGGACTATCCCACCTGTGCTTGAATTCACACTGTCCCAAAAAAATAAAAAATAAAATATTTACACATGTTAAGAAGGCATGCCAAAAAACAAATAAATAAAATATGAAGTTATTTTTATCATTAAGAAGAGAGATTTAAGCTCTGACCTTCCAGTAAAAATACAGGATCCATAGCCTGCATGGAGTAAACACAGTTGAAAAGTCAGGGGAAATAGAAAAAAGCAATGAAGTAGAGTCTTACGATCATCATAAAGACGTAGAAATACCCTATGAATGGAAAAATAAATAAATATTATTTAAACAACAATGGCCAACATGCCGGAATAAAAGTACTAGACATGCAATGAGTTATAGGTTCGAAACATTTGGTGACATGGTCCATTTGAAACAAAAATCAGATGCATGGAAAACGAACAACGCCATGTGCTACCATGTTTTTCTTTTGCTAATTCATGTTACCACTGTATGCAAGTTCTGGTTAGGAAAATGCTTTTGTCCTTGCCACTTTTTTCTCACCATAGTGGCGCAAGTGATTCACAGTTTTTTGTTTTGAGAAGGATCAGAAATAAAGCTTGGAGAATTATGGTGAATAAAATGAATATGATGAAACAGTATTAACACATATTAGCATTACCAGCCTCCATATATTCCCATGATTTCTTGAAACAAGGAAATCACAGTTCTACACTCACCCCAAAGAAAGAAATGGTGAAAAAAAGAAAGTGACGGATTATTTTCCATTCCAGACACATAAATGAGTATTCCTTAAATTAATTATACTAGTTCTGATGAGATTCCCATGAGATAAAATAAAAAATAAAAAATAAAAAAAAGACTACGTAGCAAATATCAATTACTAAAATATGAAACTATTTTGTTTGAAAAATTCATGAGCATAAACCATTAGGCCATTAGCCCAGCTGGTATAACCTCTCCTCCTTCGAAGGGAAGGTGAAGGGTTCAAGCCCCATGGTGGCATTTGTGGGCGTGAGTGTGAGTGTGAGTATTTACCTAACCAAAAACAAAAAATTCCAGTGCATAATCCCCCACTACCATAAGACGTGTTTTTCCTACATCTTTTTCACTTTTATGTGAAATGTTAAAATATCATATAGTAATCAAGAAAAAATATATATAAAAATAAAAAAGAGAGGAGAGATTTGTGATGATTTTTAGATCTTTTTTATTAGGTGTTCTAGAATCCTCATGCACAAAGATAATCAACTTGATCATTGTGATAGGAGTCTATTATGGATTTTCGACCACATTCTCCTTGGGCCCCCTATCCCTTCCTTCTCCAAGTTCAGACTATGGAAGAAGGAGAAGGAAACAGAACCCAGTTGCTGAGAAATGCATGAGATTGAAGTTAACCCTTCTCAGAAATGGTGCACTGATGCTTCCACGAAATGAAATCCGTGCCCATCAAGGAGTAAGGTTAGACCTCAAAGCGACATTTTATAAGAATAAATCCCAGTCTGCTTTTAGATTACTTTATGTAATGATTCCAGAAAAAAAAAAAAAAAAAAAAAAAAAAAAAAAAAAAAAAAGAAAAAAAGGGAATGCTTTGTGATTCAGCCAGAAATCAGACTGAAAACCATGTTAAATAGGTCACACCAACCAACCATTTACCTGCAGCTTCATTGCCATAAAAAGTCAATTTTCCTTAAAAATTGATTGAACAAGAATCATTAATAGTCAAAGAGTGCCTTTCAATTTTCAAAAGAGATGGGGTTTCCACTTCTACATATCAGCATAGATTTATTAGCAGCCACATAACCACAATGCTCACAAGAAAAAGCAATGCTCAATTTATAGGTTTCGTCTTTTAAAATATTATTTCAAAGTCAAATTACAGTTTGCAAAATGCAACAATTAGATTTACAGTGTTGTCTGCACGCATATGAGTAAGATAGAGTCAAAGTAACTCATTCCTAATCAACACTTGATTCCACTCCCCTCCCACCAAACTTCCCAATCATAATCCTAGCTCCATCGTTGGAGAAAATGGGGTAAGGCAATTCATACTAAAATGTTCTGTTATAGAACCTATCAAGAAATAGAAGAAATATAGCATCCAACATCCTATGAGTTTAAAATTTGACAGCAACAGAAAGCAGAAAGGCTACAAGAACTTACTGGGATCAGCAGTAGTAGTTGTGGCTGTACCATCGAAGTCACAGGTTCCACCAGCGCTATGCATTCTTTGATAATAATCATTGTAAGCGTAAGAAGCATGATTTTGTAATGTATCAGGCATATAACACGGCTTCCCTGGTTGAATGGCACTACAGTTAGCCTGGCCTTGCCCGCAAGCCCAGTTCAGTCCATCTTGCAACTTATTGGTATCTGCACCTTGTTTTACAATACAAAAGATTGATGAAGAATTCCCAGTGATTTGGTTGGGATTACTCGAACCCAGTGAATAAACAGCACTCCCGTTAGTGAAAAATACACCCCAATTTCTCTCTGAGACAGGCCCAGACCTCTTGTCTTCATTGAATAACTCATAAATATATGCATTAATGGGAACAGAGGGCTGGCTAGGTGGACCTGAATCATTTAGAACTCGCCGAATCAAGTTGTTATTGAAGGTTTCAGCATTTTCTATGGTGGCATCGGGTTCATTGGCTCCACCAGCCCACGGCCATCCTGATTCTGTCACGACAATTGGTATCCCTGACATATTGAACGCCGCTATAGAGTTATAGGTGGCATCCACCATAGCATCAAACATGCTGTTATAGTGAAAAAGAGTATTTGGATCAACAATCTGTTTGACTGAAGAAAGTGGCTTGAAAAGAGCGTAGTCGATAGGAAAGATGCCATCGCCATTAACATATCCATTATAAGGATAAGCATTTAACATGTAATAGGAATTTGTGTTCTTCAAAAACTGAAGAAGTGTTGAGATTGTAGAGTTCCATGTAGAATTGAAGGTGGCTGTAGAAGGGGGAAAAGGCTTAGGGATTATGTCTATGGACTGCGGAGTTGAAACTTTGATCTGATAATTCAGGTTTGAAGCAACTAGGGCTTTATGAAGGTAATTCATGGCAGGAACCAGAATGGAGGCAGCATTTGGAATTGACGTAAGAACCTCACTGCCGACAGCAATGGCTGTGATATTGGCTGAAGGCAAGTAAGCAGCAACATTTTTATTAATCCAGGCTGCTGCTGCTGATGGAGATTCCCCGATCCCCAAGACTTGATCATTAGTAACACCAACCATAATTTCAATCCCAGTGTTCGAAAGAGCATTCAGCAAATGAGCATCAGCATCAAAAAGACGTACGTGAGTTATCTGATTTGCTTTAAGGATTGCAACCACTTCTGAAGCTGGAGGCATGTTGGAAACAGCAGTTCCAATGTTTATCCCTACAAATGCACCTGCAAGTACAAGAATATGATTCAACAATCACTTGTATCAAACATTATGTTAGATTTGTTTGTGGATTGTATGACAAATTCCAACTGTCCCTTCATATCAGAATAAAAGATTAGCCAAATTCACCAGGCTAACCGCTACCGCCATTGTGGAGTCTAGGGAGGGGTCATATATACGCAGCCTTACCTCCATATGCGAAGAGGCTGCTTCCCATTTTGAACCCATGACCTCCAGCTCACAATGGAGCATCCTTACTGTTCATATCAGAATGTAGAGCCAATATACAGGACGGCATAAATGAAGATTAGGATTTTTTGATGGGGACACAAGCATTTCCCTGGACTTCTATTAGAACCCTTGCCACTGCCATCTTTGCTTATAACTCTCTAATCAGACAATGGAAAACCTGAATGCTCTATTTGGCAAGAAGAATAGTGGGAGGAAGGAATAACAGGGAATGAGTGAGAGGCAGAGTAAAGAAAAGTAAAGGGATGGAGAGAATTTCCATTATTTGTTAGAAAAGAAATGGAAAGAAAAAGAAAATGAGAGCAAGATCATATTCCTTAAGGGATCTTTTTCTTTCCACCCAAAAGTAGGAAGGAACTTTCCTTTATATTTTTGTGCTTCAAAGAACACCTTCATATTGCAAGAATACAATGGTAGAAGAATTGAACATTATTTACTATTATACTCCATATCTTCCTACTCAACCAAACAAAAGTAAAGGAAAAACAACCCCAAATATTTAAAAATGCCTCTTTCATCCCTTCTACCTCCCCTTCTTTTCAACTTTTAATCACCTGTAATATACACAGATAATAAAAAAGTGCAATTATCCCCACCATCATCTAAGAAACACTAACACACACCAAATGAGATTACAAGAAAGCACCCAACAACTCAAAGATCAACTAACCAGCATTCGGAAATATATTGTTTTTATATATATATATATATATATGTATAACAGTTTTAAAATAAAAATGATCAATGAGTTACTGGTCAATGGGTATGAGGTTGGTCCTAAGACAACTTTAACTAGTGAAGTAGAAGGTTCAAACATAAGAATAAAACCCATAGGGTAACAGATTCTTCTATTGTTTGGCTAAAAGATGATAATTCCCAATTCTCATGGAATAGAACATAGCACAGCAAGCCCTGATCTAAAATTTTGCATTGATGAAGAGGGTAGAAAATTTCTTTCATAAATATGATAGCTGTCATTGAGGAAAAAATATTATAGTTCTCCAAACCACAACCACCACCAAGGCTTTTTCCCAACTACTTGGGATCGGCAACATGAATCCTATGTTTCCCCTCTGCTCTATTTAAGGCCATAACCTCAATCAATCCACATGCTATCATACCCTTCCTTACTAACTCTATTGACGTTAACTATGGTCTTCCTCTTCCCCTAGTATTAACCCTAACCTAAAAAACAAAAATTAAGAAACAATGAAAACATCACGAGCTTTCCTGGCATGTGCATGTCAGACTTTGAGAATGGAACTTCAACGCTGAATGTCTGAGCCAGTTAGAACAAACCTTATGTGAAGCACATTCCAGAGTGTAAGCTGCGGACACATTCTGATAATACATGGAGCACAAGTGCAGAACTGCTCCAAAAACCCTTACTATAATAGAAAAATGTCTAAAATCTACAACGTCATATCCTTATAATTGTTTGTTTCTATCAGTTATCATCATAACTTCAAGAAACTGCCACACTAACATTAAGTTAATACTCAATTACCCATGCTCTTGTATTAGAGGCAGCTCCACCATTTTCCGTAAAATGAAAATGATAAGCATAATTGACTAGAACTCCTAATATAAATTATGGATTATTACTATCCCTGGTATTTTAATTTCTTTAAGAAATTATAATTAAGTATAGAGCATAGTTTATGGACCCAAAATTCTGAAGTAGATAAAGCCATCACTTGAGAGGATCATTTGTTCTTATCCTAAGAAAAACACAGACTACGATGTAGAAAAAGAGAACAGCACAAATTAATTAAATTACCTATTGTGTTGGAAAACATTCCAATTAAAAGCAGGACACTTCCAAGCCATATTTCAGGCATCATCAAGTTTCAACTGCAACCTTCTCTCCTGAGCCCCTCCCTCCTATGTTGGATGTTGTAACTGAAACTGATTCATCAAACACATAGAAAATGCTGTAAGATACCAAAACAACTAAAACTTTTAACCAAAGATGAAAATATATATGAAAGAACCTCAAATATATCAACTTTTTTTTTTTTCCCTAAGTAAACTTGCATTAACCAAAACCAAACTACAAGGTCAAGAGAGAGGGCATACCCTCACTAACAATTGAAAAAGACCATTTCCATATATCAACTTGAAACATAAACTTTTCGTCTTAGTGACCATAACAATTCAATACAAATGAAGCCTAATATGTAAACAAATAAATAAGAAAGCCCCTCGTGGAACTATTAATACCCAAACATATTGATTTCAAGATGAAAATCAATTTAGGAAAAAACTCAAGCCCTTCTTATCAAAAACATTATCCAAATAAAAGGTTGCATTATGATTTATTAAGAGAATAGCTAGAATTCTAATTTTCAAGAACAAAACATTCCTACATTAACAAATTTTAGTGATACAAAATACAACTGCTTTTAACAATTCTATAGTTCCCTTGAGCACATTATCTGAAATTTAACAATCACCATAATCTCTCTTTTTCTCTTTATCTACTTATTATTGGAATCAAACCATCTATTGACCATTTTCCCTTTATTGCTTAACTATAACTCCAAAACACCTTCCAAATATCTACCAAATGTCTCTTCGGCGAGATCCAACCACCACCACCGACTGTTTCCCCTTGAAAAGTCTCTCACAGAAATGCATGAAAAGAAAATTTAAAAATTAAAAAAATTGACTGAATCTCCACCTTCCACAGCACACCACTTTACACACATTACATAAACCACACTTGAAGCATTTGGCTGCAAGTAACAATTATTAATGCTTCTGTTCAACCAAGAAGCCAAGTCATTGAAAACCTTAATTGGCCCGTGTAGGTTCAACAATAGCATCATCCCAAGTAATATGACTAAAAAACAAAATACAAGAAGCATACATGATAAATGAAACCTCAATTGATAACACATAATGACCACGAACTGAGTGTGGCAGAGCATCATGGGCTAAGAACAATTTATAATATTAAAAGAGTAAACAAAGAAGGCATAAAATCAATCTAAATTGACTCATTCTTTGGTTCTTCAGTTATTTAGAATACCCAAAAACTGGAGAAATCAAGGCTAATCCAACAGGACATTCAATATAGTTAATTGAAACATATAGTGTTTCATTTTCTCAAAATGAAGAGAGAGAGAGAGAGAGAGAGAGAGAGAGAGAGAGAGAGAGAGAGAGAGTAAATAATATATAAAAGAAACATAAAGCAGTAATTTATCAAACTAATTTTAGTTGTCACTGTCATTAGATAGTGGGAAGTGGGTAGATCCATCTAAAACAAACATCTTTAGATGTGGATTTGAACTGCCTAAGCTTAATTGGTTTCAATTGAAAATCTTATCATAGGAGGCAAAATAGATTGAAGTCTGTGGATTAAAGCATCTAGATAAAGATTATTGATAATGTACCAAAACATGACAAATTTGGAGCGACGTTAAACATTAAATGACAATTTAGAGATAGTTGTAATAAGAGATAACAGCAAATGAGTTGCAAGCTTTGATGTCTCCGTAGCAATTTAAGCAATCTAGCAGAGGCCATGAAAGGTCAATACGGAAATCAAAAGCATCAGCCCAACCCAGATTTTAGTTATGCCAAAAAAAGAATCAAGCTAATGCTACAAGTCTACAACTGACTTGATGTTGCTGAGGTGCATATATTGTCAGCACTTGTCAAGTATATATGCTTTCTATTGCCCTACTCCAAACTTACTATGAATGCAAGCATCTTTATATATGGTATGCAGGCCCTAGACTAGATATAACTTCATTGTTGAAATGCACAAGTTAAAGAATCGAACGGCTAGCTCAATTTATAATGCTGTTGTTCAGCCTAACTGTCTAACTCATGCACAAGCCGGACAATTCTTTGGCACATTAAATATGCTCTGGTGTCAATTTGCCGCGTTAGCTTCCATTCACTAATCCCTTAAAGCGAGACAGTTTTGGGAGCTTTCAAAGACCTCTATTATTATATTCCAAAACAAAACTCAACATTTGTATTGCAAAATGTACGCATTATCCTTTGCAGCAAAAGAGCACAATGCAGATACATCAGAGACAATCTGGATAAATTCTGACAGTAACGGAACACAAATTCAATCCAGCTTGGTAAAGCATGACAAAATGACAATCTCATTCACCTAAAAATTAAAATGCTTGGTAAATCTCCGCCGCATCTTGTATTTGTCAACAGTTTACAGAAATTCTAAAAGCAAATTAATTCATGACTTGAATCTACCAAATAGTAAGCTTCCGAACCACTAAAACTAACAAAATAGTAAGAAAATACAAAAACCCATTATAAGTTAAGCCTAAATATAGAGAACCCACATAATAAAATCCCCAAAAAGACATTAAACAACAAAGTAGAAGACCCAGAAAGCAAGAGAAAAGGAAAAAAAAAAAATTTAACCCCAAAAAAAAAAGAATAGGAGAAGAAAAGGAAAAAGTGAAGTACCTGATTCAACTTGTCCAGCTGAAGCCACACCCAGAAAGTTCCCCTCCAAGAGACCTCCACAGATTTAATAAAACCCTAAAAAAAAATTCACAAGTAAGCTCAGTTGAGAGTTCAGTTGAGACACAAAATGAGACTACCCAGAACACAAAATCTAAGAGAGAAATCTTGAAAGATCACAAAGCACCCCCTGACCCCTGGTAAAGACCCTCACTTATATATGGAAACCAGAGCAGCACAACATGCATAGTTCTGTACTTAGAATAAATTCTACATTTAATACCAAATAGTGTACAAGTATACCCTACCACCCCCAAAAAAATATATATATAAAGTCACACGGATACATAATATATATATATATATTTATTTATTTATTTATTTATACATATGGATCCAACACTAATACTATTATTTATATATTTATATAATTCAGATTTCAGACCTTCAAAGGAAGACTGTCCTGTTGTTTGTCTTTAGATGTAAATATACTGGTTTTAAAAATAAAGAAGCTAAATTTTTTTTGGGTCTGAAGACTGAAGTCTGTGAAGTGTAGTCTGAACCTGATTACATGAGAGAGATGGGTTTTGGACACTTCGAGATTGTCGCCGTATGTTTAGTATACATTTTCCGGAAAAGGGTTTCACACTAATCTGTGAATTTTGGGTGATTTTCCCTCCAAAAGTCATGTTTTCTTCATCTTGGAAAGTGACCTGAAAAGTCATTGGTCTGTGGATTTAGTAATTTATTCCATTAGTGTTTTTTGAATTTATTGTTGAAGCCAACTAATGTGCTATATTTATTCCAGGGATGAGTATTTATTGATGGATTTGATGGCTTTATTTTGTATGGGCTTTTTTTTGGGTCCAGAAAGTGTAAAAAGGCTGATTGACCAGTGGGCTTTCCAAACAGTTTAAATCAGCTTTAATAGAAATAGAGGAATAAATTACTAAATCCACGGACAAATGACTTTGGTTATGGGGGGATGGAAAGGGAGGAAGAAAATAGAGGAGGGATGGAAGTTGGAACAAACGTTTTTTTGTTTGGCATAGAAGAAAGGAAGAGGAAAGGATGATACAATGATAGGGCCATCTCTTTGGATCCACCATTTTGCTTCAATTTGGAAGTAATAGGAAAAGGGGCACAAGGATGTGAGATTGTAAAGACATTCTTACCCTTACGGCCAGTTTGGTACGATGGAAATGGAAGAAAAAGAAGAGATGAAATGTTCGAAGTTAAAGAAAGGAAAAGGTAGAGGAAGGATTTGGAGGGATAAGAAAAAACGAAATTATTGTAAATTCAATCAAACACAATAAATAGTGATACTCCTTAGATGAGATTTGCAAGACATTATTACCCATGTTCAATTATGTTGTTTATATATTTAGGGGTATAGTGGTAAAATAATGCTATCACCCACATACTTTCCACTCAACCAAATGAAACGAGGATATCATCTCTTTTTTGGCTACATCCAATTTGTGTTTGGCTACATCCGAGTAAATATTGAGAAAAAAAAAAAAAAAAAAAATTGTTCATAAATAATTTCAGTTATTCAATAAATAAACAAATCAAATTTGAATTTGTTTAAGAAACGAGGCGAATTCGAATAACGTTCAATGAACATGCAGCTTCTATGAGCTCATGAACATGCAACTCATATATCATGAATGGGCAACCTATGTAAAACTTGCAACTCATGAACACATTTCTTTTAAGTTAGATTTTGTAGTTTTTACAAGTTTTCTTCCTCTGCCTCTTTGTTGAAGAACAGAAGTGACAAAATATAATAAAAATAGTATGTTTCATATTTCACAAGCCAAACTGCGAGTGTTCACAAATAACTTAAGTCAAGGGCGACTACAACTTTTCAAGTTGTAAATCAAGCTAATGAATGAAGCAAATTCAAACAATCCCAAGGCCATGTAAGGATTGGTACATAAAATAACTTTTTGAATATCTAAATTACTACCAATATTCCTCACCCCTGTACATCCTTGGGTCACATATTCGCTTCATCAATGTTACTCACTTAAGTCACATAAAGTAAGAGATATAATGTCGAGAATGAAAAAGCGACAAAATTTAAGTCACAAAAAAAAAATTAAAATAGCGTGCAAGCAGGAGAGCCGCAAAGCATAAGAGCTGCCCACTAATTTAAAAAAATGGTATGACCTAAGTTACCAAGGGTGGATCTTTGTGTATGTTTAAGTGGGCTAAAACCCGCCCCCAAAAAAATAATAATTACTACTAGTATTATCTCATCCAAAAAAAAATTAGCTCACCCCATTAACAATTATTGAATCCGCCCTTACACACAAATCGGAAGCGAAAATGCAAAAGCAGCAAAAAATAAATAAATAAAAATAAAGAAGAAGACTTTATATGCATTTTGATAATAGTCATTCATAATAAATGTCACTTGTCCATGATAAAAATCCTTGTGAATTCAAGAATTGGCAAATTGATTTCGCGAATTATACAACAAACCGTTAGCCTTACTTTTCAAAGAAAAGTTAGTGATTTAAGTTCCACTAAAGACGTGTGTGAGTATCAACTAAAAAAAATTAGCTCTTAAAAAAACAGCTAGACCCCTTTAGAAGGATTGTTTGGCTTAGGATATGTGTCGTATGACTTCATTCCTCACATCTATACCCCGATGCGAATAGCGGATGTGTTTTAGGACTGGCCGGTGCAGATCAGGCTGTTTTTCTGTCGCCTGCTACTGGAGAAAAAACAAGATTCCCTTCTCCTTCTACAATTGACAAAGGATATAAATGGAACATGAGGTTGTTTTCAATAGAAAAAGGCAAAAGACAATGAATGGAAAGAGGTGTGAAAGCGACAAATACAAAGTCCTATTAGTTGTAAAGTAACGTGCAAAGCTGACAGTTAGTTTCTGTGTCTCCAACAAAAGATTCCCTCTTTCTTTTTTTAGTTGAATAAAAAGATTCCCTGTTCCACCGGCATAGGATCCCAAAATATAGATACGAGGACCCATCACCCATTTAGAAGAACAGCCCATGTTATAGCACACAATAATTGTCATAAGAGTGTGCCTAAACCAATTATCGGCAAAGTAGGCCTTCCAAGGCCAAGTTTGATAATGGTGTCCTGCCTCTTAGAACACCACTCCACAATCCAACACCCGACACATGCAATTCCTCCATCCCTCACCCACTGGGCAATTACCGAAAAAAATCCCTAAAGTTGCCCCAACACTTGAAAAAGAGTCAAATGGCCCACGAAGCCGTTCACAGAATTTCAAATGCAATATTGTCTCACTTAATAATAATAATAAAATAAAGGAGGAATGTTATAAGCTTGTATACTGGGAATTCTGAATTATCCGATTGAGCTTAATAACTGCATAGTCCTTTTTCTACTTAGGTTTTTCAGCAATCAAACCAAGCGCATAATATGTTCCTAACAGCTACTACCATTTAAAGCATGTCTAGAGAAACATCCGACTTGAAACCATCCAAGTTTCCAACTACAAGTACAATGCATAAAGCTCACTGACTAGGAGACTTTCCTGCCTGGTTCCCTTCAGTAATCTACAGGATTCGGGGTTCGGCTCCGGCTTCGACTTGGGCTCCGGCTTAGGTCCCTAACTCGAGAACGCTCCGCAACTGGACTTCTGCTGCGGCTTCTTGATCCATTATATGGGGGAGAACGCTCCCTTAATGGACTACGAATGGGACTCCTCGAGCCATTATAAGCAGCAGGAGAACGGGAGAGTGACCTGTCTCGACTGTACCTCTTCTCTTGAGGTGAAACAGACCTGTCCCATGATAATAACACATCACATGAGTAGACAAATAAATCAAGCAGATAGATGCAGAAGAAAATTGTAACACAAACGACCTTCAGTTATCTGCAAGTAAAAAAGCAAATCATTGAACAAACATTTATACATGGACGAAAAGAGAAGTTCACAGAGAGAGAGAGCCAGCCAATTTGTATGACCTGAGTGGGAAGAAGAATGCATAGGCAGAAAGAATGTTGTATTGTTTGCGAAGAAAGCTTTAATGCAAATGAAAACTATATCATACCTAGAGTAGTACCTTTCCTTGGGCGGCGGAGAATAGTAATCACGACTGCGAGATCGTGCTGATCTAGAATAGCGAGGGGGTGGAGATCGAGAGTACCGAGGTGAGCGAGAATAACGAGGTGGAGACCGTCTTCGATCCGAAAATCGACCCCTGCACCAATAAGAAAGTATTAAGCTCCAAAGGAAGGAGTTCATAGATAAAGTAACATGAGTTGATATGGTTGGGAAATATATGATAGCAAATTGGAAATTTCATGGTATCAGAATATCAAAAGCCTACTAGATAATAGAAATTCAATTTGTTTCGATTAACTATTAAAGCCTACTGCTTTGAACCTCTGAAGTTTAAAAAATAAATATTCCAATGGTCAACCCACTTCTGCACTGTCCATTACTATGTCAAGTCTAAGTTTTTGCCAAAGATTAAAAAATAAAACTCATGATCAAATTGCTTCTGCATCATCCATTGCTATGTCATCTCTAAGTTTTTGCCAAAGATATTAGATTCAATTCAAATAGCATAATGTGTAACATCATGTTCTTATGAATTAAAAGTTAACTCCATGACATTATCAAGTAAAAATACTAGGTTTCGCATGGATTATTTATATCTAATAATCCAAAACAAAAGGAATGTTTATATTCATTTCATGCCAATAAAAAATCAGACCAAAAGAGAGACAAGGTTACAAAGAGAGACAGAGAGAATGATGTGCTTGTTTGAGTATGAATGTTTGCATAAGCTTGGGAGTGCTTGAATATGAAATAGTTGATATTCAAAAATCAGACCAAAAAAAAGACAAGGTTACAAAGAGAGATAGAAAGAATGATATGGAGAAAACTCTACCTCCGCTCCCTTGTCCTCATATCAGATGGCTTCTTCCTGTTCTCCTCCGCAAATACAACAGTCAGCTGTCGTCCTTGAAAAATTTGACCATCCATTTGATATTTAGCTTCAGCAGCATCAGTAGGATCTACATACTGGACAAAACCAAAGCCACGTGGCTCCCTGCAAAAAAGAGGGAAAATAAAGGGGAAGAAAAAAGTAAAGAGAACAGCAAGGTTTGCAACCAGAGGTGAAATACTGCCAAATTTATGGTTCTTTTGGGGCTGTTTGAGAAACTCCAAAACCCAGTCAGCGGAGGAGAATAAGACTGGATTTTAGTTTTTGATGTGTAAACTATCTAAAGTAACACCCTATGGAACAGCTTCCTTCTGCAAAACAGGTGTTTTTTCAGGGATTCAAAACCAACGTTGGAGTTGGTTCCCTCCTGAATAGGATGGTGCAATGCATGTAGACCCAGCCCAATTATTTAGGAAATTAGCAGCCTTACTATTGAAATATGCCCAAATCATCCCCAATAGTATGGAAGGCCATGTTAAGCACATAGATCAAGCACTTGGCAGCTGACCTTGCAAGTTTCAGTTTTAAGATGACTTGAAATTCTTCAAGACTTGAAATCTTCACAATGAAATCAAATCCAATTTCCTTCCAATCTTCACTACTCTTACATCATCTTGAACAGAACTCTTACTACTTCATTGATGTCAACAAAACTCTTACTAGTTGATTCTCTCATCAGAACTCTTACTACTTGATTGGTGTCTTCTGAACTTTTATTTCACTGTTAAAATCTCAAAAACTTTAATAAACCAACCCAAGCTGAGTCGATAAAAGAGAATATCATGAATAAGAGATTAATCAGTAACAGGATTTACCCAGGAAAAAAAAAGTAAATATAAAAATAAAAGGAAAAAGGAAAAAGGAAAAAGGAAAAAGGAAAAAAAAAAACAACAACAACAACAAACAGAGAGAGAGAGAGAGAGAGGGTAGCTCAATTCATGAAGTGCGTACATTTTTTATCCTATTGGTAAGTAATGAAACACATAAATTTGATCAAAAGAAAAGTTAAACGTTTAACCAACAAATATTTTTTGATAAGTAAAATGGCAATAGATAATGAACGTTTAACCAACAAATATAAGCATACTAATATAGAAATCACAGTGCACAAGCTGCGCAAATTCACCCAGTATAATAATCCAGGCACATTTAACCAAAAGATAGAAGTATAGTAGCACACTAATACCGAAACCACATTACTCAAGCTCACCCAGTATAATAATCTCTTGGAAGGTAAATGTCCTTGAGAGGACCGTAATGCCCAAATGGCCTCCGAAGGTCTTCTGGCCTGCACAATAGCATACATTCATAATATAACTAACATGCCAAGTAAAAAAAAAAAAAACACACACAAATCAAGGAAGTATTTTAATGAAAACAACCAAAATAAAGGAGTGCAAATTTACAAGTACAACTAAAATGTGGTCACGCAACATGTATATTGTACAATAAACAAAACATGCACTTAATAAGCTGAGCAATGATCTAAACAATGATGTCTATATTCAACACAAGGGATCCAGCAAATAACGAGGATCCAAATAAATCTTCTACCACGTATTGAAAGAGCACAAGCTTTTACATTGTCACCTTTTCCCTTGGTGTGTATGATGGCATTTCATCGCATCTCTTGGTACCACTCTACATGCTGTTTATTCTAAATAAGTTGCTCTAAAAACCCATCCCCCCCCCCCCCCCCCCCCCCCCAATATTGTTGGGTTGAGGATGCATTAAGCTAACTACACGAGTCAATTTCCATATGGAACACACGTATAATCATTTGACTGCTAGAATGCATATATTGCATCAAACAGAGCTAACCACCCAATTAAACGATTCTTTTGTTATGAAATTAAACAAAATGTCCTGCATATAATAACTTTGCGCAACAAGTTTGTGTAATAGTAATCACAATACAAAAAAACTGGGAGTTGTAATGTTAGTAACAGAAAGTGGTGAACTAAAGTAAAGGTCGAAACAAATAATTTTGAAGTCAATAACTATGCATCATATTTATGGAACGTCAGAGAGAAAAATAATGCAAGTCACTCCATAATGAGTCTTCTCCGAATCAGAACACTTCACATAACTCCAGGTAAAAGAAAAAAATAAAATAAAATAAAATAAAATAAAATAAAATAAAAAAAAGTAGACAAATCGAGATGGAGTAATAAAGTGCCATATCCAATGGCATTGCTGCTGCCTTATCCAGTTTAGCGCCATTGATCAAGGCCAATCATCTAATCAAGGATGCCATGAACAAACAAACCATATGTGGAAGGCCCAATCTACATCAACCTCATAGGCTACCATGAACCGGTCCTACTACAACACAATGAATAATATCCAGTCTCAAATTAAAAATTAAAAGAATAATTAAGCAATAATAGTTTTTATTTCTCAGCATGTCAGATGCTAATTAGTAACAAAGCTACCACATTGGGATTGCAATGTCAAACAACCAAAACCCTTAGATCATACCAAATTTTGTTAAAATAAAGTGGGGACATGGCTCAACATCCATTTATTTAATAATAATAGGAAAGAATGTTTTCTTTTTCATTCGAGGCAAAGATGTAATAGAAAATATGATAAAGGGAACTTTAAAGCTAGGATTTCATTCTCTCATCTTCATGCAAGCTAATTTATATTTAAAAATATAACATGTTTGATTTCATACAATAATCATCCTTAAACTCTTGCTTATTCTTATATTTGTTGAAATATATTATTTTATGAGAACCTCCACGTATATCCTTGCTGAAAGCCAGTTGATTTAGTAATTTTTTTAAAAGAAAATCTAGAATTGGGGATATGCTTGTATGTGTGTGCTTAAAGAGAATTAAATCCATGGGATTAAAGTTGGAATTCTTGGAAACATATAGATTTGCGGATAATGCAAACTTCTGAGTGTGGATATTGAAAAAGAGTCCTGCCTGGATTATAGTAGAGAAGGCTACACAGCCAAACACTTGTTGTGCAAGATGCACAACAATTAGGGGTGGCTATTCATGTTTCAGTGACGTGTCATGACACGGGTATCCTATTATATGGGTCAACACAAGCACAACACACATTATTCGTGTCAAGGAACTTTGACATGAAAACGACGCGATTATTGGTCAGATAACACAACACGACCCGCTTAACCTATTTAATAAATGGGTCAAGACCTGACATGACATGACAAGACATGTTTAATTAAAATTTCATACAATTAGTGTCATTTTTAAGATGAACATGACAAGTTTATTTAAATGGGTCACTTCTACCACGAACACGACACATGTACCGAACATATTTAGTTAAACGGGTCTAATTGGGTGGATGGTCAAACACAAACACGACACGTTTAACTATCGCGTCAATTCGGGTCAACATAATTACAACCCAACCCTGATTAACCCAAACCCAAACCCAAACTCACTTATCATTGTCGTATTCAAGTAATGTTAGCATGCCGCGTAAAGTATTGCCACCCCATCAACAAGCATATGCTTCTTAGAAGGGGTGACTCCCAAATTCACAATTCACATGCAAAGGAATGGTTGGTTTGAGTCGTTTGACGGACAAAAGAATAGTCGTAATGGGACAAAGCAACTTTTGAATAAAAATAGAAAGGTTTTGTAATGTTCAAATCTTAACTTTAGGAAAGAAGAAGAAGAAATCTCAACAGATAATGGTTAAAAAATCTATTTTTCGTAAAAACATGTATGAATATTGGATGAATGATTTGACTGCTAAGCTCAACTCCTAATAAGATTACTCGGACAAGAAGAGTGTAGGACTGCTAGGGAATGGTGGAGAAGTCAGCATGACATAAAAAAGACATGTATCGTACTAATAGTTTTAGTATAGTTTTCGGAAAATAATAATTTCATGCAATTCCATGATTTTTCTTTAGCTATGTGAAAGAAAAAAAAAAATTGATGATTAGTTTAGAATTTTGGTTAGGATTTGTTTGAAATACTGAACTAATGTCCCACTTTTATAGACAATTTATTTTGAGGTAACACAACTTGGAGTTGTTAGAAAATATATATTAAATTTGAGCACATGCTATTTTTAGTGAATTGTTCAATTCACCCCAACAATATTGTATTTTCCTGTTTGAAATAAATATTTTGGAAGGCCACACAAAATAAATAAAACATACATATTTATGAACCATTGGTTTGAATGCCCAAGAAGTCTCCTTCCAAGAAACGTTATTCTGTCACAAAATCCTAATAAGCTATATGATCAAATTTACTTGTGTTATATTGTTAACTATTGGATTGGAAAAATCTAGATAAACACAAAGACATAATGTGGTTGGTATATCTTGGCTGAAATTATTGTTAAGATAATATAGACTATCTGCTTTCTGTAAGTGTAAAGTTTAAAAAAGGAAAGTTTTCAATGATAATAATTAAGGAAAATTGGTATTTAAAATTTCCAAAAAATAATAATCTATCTTTATTAGTACTTATTGGAGAGTCAATTATAATTTCATAATAGTAATTGAAACCAAACAATGGGTAAGTTAATCAGACATACCTACAATCATGGCGAAGGTTGCGAACTAAAAGACTGGTTGGAAGATCTCTACTGCTACCGCCACCACGGCCACCACCACCACCATAGCGACCCCTTGGGCTAGGGCTCCTTCCTCGTCTGCCATAACCCCTCGGTGGTGACGGGCTGTAACTCCTTCCCCTCATTCAATCAGGAATACTTTGAACTCTGATCAATTTAGGAAAAATAATAAGAAGGTGCAGGAACAAACAAGAAAACAAATTCAACAAAAATAATAAAAGAATGCAACAAAATGTCAAGCTTTAAAAAGACATGTTCACTCTTTTCCACGAGTATAAAGTGTTAGTTATATCGCTAAGCCGTCCACTAAAAATTAGAACTTCACATATCAAAGCCATCACATAAACATCAAAGACAATGGTAAACATGATAAGTCTCCAATGTTCACTAAAAGTCTAAAAGAATAAGAAACATTATTTGCAATTTCATTAGATTGCAGCACGATAAAAATTCTATCATGAAAGAAAGCCGTTCACTGTTTTCACCATCTTAATAACCACCCACCACCGGCAGACTGAAACCTTACATTCTTTAATTCATCTATCTGTCATACAGCTAAATGAACTTTTTTGTTCATTTAATAGTACAATTACCTGGTTACCTAAAACACCAATATCATTCACTAGCAACTATTTGCACAACCACAATCATCACACGGGCAGGCAACTACTACTAGTACTTCCTTAAAGCATTATTACACCTTACGCAAAATAAGTGTTTTGCACTTGCACCCCAAAAAGGGGAAGGCTATGATCATCTACTGGATTGTAATTTTGCTGGTTTTTTTTTATTATTATTATTTTTTAAAACATTGTAAAAATCAAGATATTGATACTAATAGATAAAATAGCTAAATATCATTACTTTCGATAACAAACAGATAAAATAATGTAAACTACGCAACAATCCAGTACAGCGGATAAACCAAAACTCAAAACAGTACAAAATACATGATTTAAAAATAAAAAATAAATAAATAAAAAGAAGAAGCTACTTCATTCAATGAAAAACCAGAAAATAAAAAGTATCTGGGAGATCTAGCAATGACATGAACTCAAGTTAAAGAAAAACTACTGAAACTTTCACAGATGCGTAGATTTATCATGAAATATAAAAATAAAAGATTAAATTAAAAACTTAATCTTTTATTTTTTGAAAAATCGAGAAAGAGTAGAAAGAGGATTAAGACACGAGAAATGAACGTTAACACGGTGGTCCGATCTACGGCTTGGAGTGTAAGAGAGGTTTGACAAATTGGATACTAGAGAGAAAGACTGACCAGATTGCGGTGGTGGCCTATCAGTGGTAGCTGATCGCCGTCAAGCTGCTCGCACAACAACGCGGAAACGAAGAGGAATTGTTTTGCCCTAGATCTTATTCCTCCCAAACAAAACATGTACTAATAAATATATAAAATATTAATCGAGCGGTCCGGTTCGATTGGACCGGCAATTATTTGACGGGTCACTGAGGTAAGATATGTGACCATCTAGGTTTGGGCCTGAACTAACCATGTGACGTGTTATATACTTTTATAACAAGAACTATTACACTGTGGTTACAACAGTAAAAATTTGCCCTTTTTCTTTCGGTAGAAATGATATAAGGAAATAAAGGATAATAAAAATGATAAGTCATCATTTCTTATTCACAAATTTTCATCCTCCAAAATATGAATGGAAGATAGAATAAAAAATAAGTGAGCCTAATATAGAAATTTTAAATTATTACGTCACATATATAAAGAATGAGTTCAATGATAAAAACAACTTAAAAATTTACCTTTTTTTTTACCATCAAATTAAATTGTTAAAATTTTTCATTCTTTTCCATTCAACCCATAGCCATGGCCCAAGGTGACTAAGACGGTCGCCTTGGGCCTCAAATAGAGGATGTCAAAAAAAAAAAAATTTAAGTTAGGACAAGTCTTGGTCGCCTTGGGCCTCAAAATTTTGAGGCCCACAGGGGATGGTAAAAAAACAGAGTTAGGGCAAGTTTCAGACGACACGATCTGCTTCCACACCCCGCAGGACGCAGCCTCCGCTATCGCCTCAGGTGACAAGGTACGTTCATCCTCTCTCTCTCTCTCTCTTCTCTCTCCTTTTGCGTGAATCGATCTTTTATATATGTTTCTTTCTTTCTTTCGTTCATTCATCATTTGATTTGTTCTAACTTTGGTTCGTTTGATTCGGGCCTTTACCTTTGTTCCAATACTGAAAAGTAGCTTCCAAACTAGGGGTTTTTTGTGTGTGTGTCACTGTGTGTGATGGCTATCAAAAGCTGAATGAATATATTATGGTTCTCTTAGTATTTTAATAAACGTGTGCCTTTCTACATGTGTCTTTCATGGCGATCGAGTCCATTATCCATGGCAGGTACTTTTTCTTTTTTTCCTCTCCCTAATTCCACTCCAATCTCACAACAGCAGCAACCATACCCCTTTTACTCATAATTTTTTGCGTTTTCACATTCAATCCCACGAAAATTAAGGATCCCTTCTAGTGGGTTGAGATAATAATTAACTTTTTCGATCTCTAAATTATGCTCATACTTAAAAGTGCCAAATTAAGGGTTTTTTTTATTTTTATTTTATTTTTATATGGAGATACATACCACCATTATTGATGTTATTTGAAGTTGGCTCAGCTAGAATTTCGGTTAATAATACTGGCAAAGCACTTACCAACAGAATGTACAAACACATGGAAATCAAGAGCAGGCTTTAACAAAGCAAAAGTTAATGGTTTTTTCTATTAATTTGCACAGGTCTTCTGTAGCAATGATCAATCAATCACTGCTACTAAAGTTGATTCCTCATCCTGAAATCAAGAAAGGGCTAATTGGCTCCCAAAAAAAACACACACAAAGTGTAGTTAATATAAAGAGTGAAAGACAAAACTATATATAATAGTGGATGCCACATATAACCTAAAAGTCCCAGTACTTCTTCAGCACTACAAATTCAGCCTCCTATATATGTGTATATATATAAACAATGAATGTAAAAAAGAAGCTGCAGTTTTCTGTTCCTCATTTCCACTTTTGGACTGTATTTTGGATATTCTGTTTTGTCTTCTCTCCTCTCCTCCAGATTCCAGTGAAAACTCCAGCCAGGAGATCATTTTAACCAAACTGCTTGATTTTAGATTTTATTTATTTATTATATTTATTGTATGATTGGCAATGCTTAGTTATTATTGTTTCTGTTTGATTCTCCATCCGTTTTATGTTAATTGTGATCTTCTTTCATAAGCTAGCAGGACACTTTTCTTAGGATCTCGTGAGGTTATTTGCCTTGAACCTGAATCAAATCATTGCATATTGAGGTAATATATATTTTCTTTAAACAAAGCTATTATTATTATTTTTTTAAAGTCCAGTTTTATGTTGATTATGGTTCCTGTTATTTAGATTTCAAGAGATTTCATTATGTCTTCATTTGAATCTGGGCATGAAAAAAAAAAAAAAAAGAAGAAGAAGAAGAAGAGAGAAGAAGAATTGATTCAATCTCAAAAAGGAGATAGTCTTAAGTTTTTAGGAGCTATACACAAATAGAGAGTTTAGTTGAAGATTTGGTGAATGAAGAACATATGAATGCGAAAGCAAATGAAGAAAATCTCAATAAACATGAAGATTTAATGAATGAAGATCATAGGAAGTTAGTCAATGAACATGAAGATTTAATGAATGAATATTATAGTTATTTGTTAGTTTTCTTATGCACAATGCACATGCGCGCAATTAACTTAGCTATAAAATTTGAAAACATCGTGTGAAAATTCCGCACTCTTATAATTTTTTTTTGCAAGTGTGAAACTTAAGGGCCTCACATTTGAAAGTTTGCCTAGGGCCTCTCAAAATATTTGGAATCTTAGGGCCGGCCTTGATCCAACCAAACAAAAAGAGGGAAAACTTTAATCTCTTCCCAAGGGATGTCTCAGTCATCCTGTATTCTCTCTCTTCCTTTAATTTTTTTCCTTCTTACCGAACAGAGCATAAAAGACAAGAAAGTACTACTATACCATAACTGTTGATAAATCACTCATTGTCAATTCAATTTTTTTCTTTTCCATGCTAGTTTTGAAACCTGAGTGTGTTTGGATAGATAGATAAGAAAAGAAAATAAAGGATACTATTAGGTAAGAGAGAAAAGAAAAGATAGTAATAATTTATATTCATATTTGGATAGATAAGGGAGAAAATAAAAGAAATGATAGTTATTATTATTTGGATAAGATATAGGAGAGAAAAGAAAAGAAAAGAAAAGAAAAGAAAGGATGATGACCAAATTATTGTCCTACCCTTTCATAACCACTTCACACATTATCCATTTATGAAATCTCACAGTTATCTTCGTTTTTGCAACTCTCAATAACCAACTGTTGCTAAAGCTTAGTTCAATGCAATGGTAAAAACAAAAGAAAAAAAGAAAAAGGAAAAAATAAAAATAATGGGTGAAAACAAAATTAGATAGGACTCATCCAGGGGGAAAAAAAATAGATTGGACTATTTTTAATAAAATAATTAGTTTACTCACTCCTATTAAATGAGACTGATCCCTAATTAATTTATAATAGACTGATGTCAAAACATATATAAAACTTTAAGATTTCGGTGTAAGAGCAGGCTTAAGCAAGAACAAAACAGGGATGCTGGGTCTCTCCTCGACCTTTCCTTTCAAGTGCAAGAAGCAGTTTTGCCACTTGAAGAGAGGAAACTCGCTTCCACTTCAAGGCAGCTCCCTTTGTTCAATTAATATGAAAAGGAAGACACTATTAGACCAAGCTACTTGACCAGGACATAAATGGAATAACTTTTCTGTTTATTGATTTGTGGAGCCACTATCCTTTCTCTCTTTATCTTTTCAAAATGGGAGAGAAACCAAATGAGAGATAGGGAGGCTATCCCTCACAATCTATCATTTCTTTTCTCTCAACTTAACCCACCCAAAACACACTCACAATCTATCATTTCTTTTCTCTCAACTTAACCCACCCAAACACACTCACAATTTATCATTTCTTTTCTCTCCTTATTCCTCCAAATCAATCCATCCAAACACACCCAACTGTGGTATGAAAATCAAGACCCAAATCCATTGAGCTAGACTCGTCTATTCAATTTCATAATTCACTTGCCTCAAGTCCAGTGACAACTAGTAGAGGCCACCATTGTCAATTCTCGCCGCTCTTAAGATTTGCAATTAAAAAAACAAATGATAGAGAATTAGGACCCTCTTCTTTTTTACATAAAAAATTATTTCAGATTATTATAAAAGACAGTTCTTTATTTTTATCTTTTTTAATTAAGTTTTCAAAACTAATTTTCAAAGTCGGTAAACCAAGGAGATTTTTGTACCATTTTTTAAAATTATTTTCGTTATTTTTTTCTTAGACATTAATGGGAGAAGAACAAACTTAAAGGAAATGGAGAGAGTTTGTATTTTTTTTTTTTTATTGTTTCTTTTTGTTAAAAAAGCGGATTAAACGTGTTTGGTAACTTTAATATTTATTTTTCTAAATTTTATGTTCACCTAAAAGCCCAATTTCAAAATAAATAAATTTTTTTTCAGGTATTTTTTAAATTTGTTCTTCTTGCTAAAAAAAGTAGATTAAACGTGTTTGGTAACTCTAATTTTTAATTTTCTAAATTTTATATTCACCTAAAAGCCCAATTTCAAAATAAATAATTCTTTTTTTCAGACACAAAATAAATAAATAAATAATGTTATTTTACCTGTTTAAAGATGTCCTACTATTTTGTCCACTCGCTAAATCCATTCTCTCTCCCCTCAACAGAAGCTCAAAGAGACCAACACAAATCGGCGGCGATTAGATCAGCGGACGACTACAGTTGCAAGGTAGGTTTGTTTATTTCTCACTCTCATTGAAAACTTGTTTATATGCCAAATCGAAATCCTAATTATTTGGATTCACTCTTGATTGAAACCCTAGAAATTAGCACGAATCGAAACCCTACAAATTGGCAAAAAAAAAAAAAAATGAGACACCCATTTTGTATAGAGTTATCTATTCGTGGATTGAGGCTCGAATTGAATCAAAACCCAACCAATGAATCATTTATGAGATTACAAAGGTAAAAGAAAAGTGCCAAGGTATGTGAACGGATGAGTCCATGGGTTGGCTTCTCATGCTATGAGGACTTTAAAGATTGTTGGTTGGATAAATAGGCATACTTTATAATGCTTCTTAATCGTATCAAATAAAATACTTTTGTTTGTTTGTTTGTGAGGGAAAAAAGAATTTACTATGATAGTAACTATACATTGTTATAAAGCATGAATTTATACATATTTCTGATGTGTGTATTCAATAGCAAACGAGCAACATTAAACATGTTCTCATGGGGCAAAAAAAAAATGCCAATGCCTAATTGGAAGGATATTAGGCTTCATTTTTGGATAAATGAGTGGATTCAGAATGAAGGAATTTAAATTTAAACAAGAGATTATTCAGTTAGTATATTTCCTAAATTTTAGAACACAATTGGCCGTTGAACCATTACCCTACTTGAAAAGATGGGATTTTTGCAAACAACAGATTTAGAACTCAGGCATTGTGTCCTGAATATTGCATGTTTTGAATTCCCATGGGGGTTTGCAGAGACTAAAATGATTTAAGAAGCAAGAATTGAAGTGGGATGTGGACCATGCATCTTTCTGTATTTAGTGGGAGGGATGGGCAATGCATGGCAAGCAAGCATTGAAGTGGGTTGTGGACAATGCATCTTTCTGTATTTGGTGGGAGGGATGGGCAATGCATGGTTCAATCAGTGCGGACAATGGATTTCCAGTGAAGTGGGTTGTGGACCATGCATCTTTTTGTACTTGGTGGGAGGGACGGGCAATGCATGGCTCAATCGGTTTCGACAATGGATTTCTAGTGAAGTGGGTTAAGGAACCGCACACATTCTGATATCTTAAGTTCGTATCAGCTCCCCATCTGCCTCACCTGACCAAACAAAACATTCTATTTAACCTATAACACAGAATAAATTCGGAAATCAGTATACATGCATAGAGTCATGTTATGGAGTCATCATTTATATCATGCTTCATTATTAATTATCTCTCTCTTTACTTGTGTAAATCATTGGCTTTTCAATTCTTAATTCTGGCATATTTATTTTCAACAAATCTATTGATCTAATGTTTGCATTACTTGGTACTTGGATTGAGTGAGTTCGGATTGAGGATCTAAAATACATATACATAGAATGCTTTAGAATCTGGATAATGTTTCTCTACAATTATTGTTTACTTATTTTCTGGTTTGTTGATTAATTCTGATATACAACTGGCCTTAAATTCTGTAGTCATGGAGGAACAGTTCATACTGAGAGTTCCACCTTCAGTTGCCGAGCGGATAGAACACCTTTTGAATGAGAATACTTCTTCTGAGGATAAGTCATTGGATTTGTCTTTCTCCGGTGAGAATATATGTTAAGAAATTTGAACTTCTTTAATATTAACATCAACAGATCTCACTTTTTAGTGTATTTGACATCCATATAAGATACAACTTACCGTGCTTTTTAGTGTATTTGACATCCATTCTGCCAAACATTGTTTTTATTATATATATCTCATTGTCTGTGAATATCACACATGTTGAGTCGTTGTGTGCAACTTAAGCAACCTGGTTTTTATTTATTTAGTTTTTATTTTTTTATGATCCTTTTATTTGGGAAAGGGTTTAAATCTTGAAATATCTATTGGTTTCAAAAGGCCATGTATTTTGCTGATCTCTATAAAGAAAAAAAATATTTAATTTTGTTTCCTCTTTCCCTCTATAAAAATTTCTAGTTTTTTTTGGATTTTATGTTTTCCTCTTGTTTTATCTAGTATTATAGCTTCTCATCAGAACACGCTGTTAGTTATACAAATTAATGAGATGAGAAGACAAGAAAAAAGGAATAGTATTGCTCTGAATTATGTGGCATTGGCTGAGGAGTTATTTTATACACTCTCCATATGAGAAGCTGAGCTACAGGAAGAAGCGTACAAAATTCAACACTGTGCTAGATCACTATAGGCCCAAGCAGGGACGGATCTAGGGATTAGTGTGAGGGGGGGCAAAACTGAATTTTTCTTGTAATTTCAAGAGGGAGGGGGGGCCGGGGGGAGGAGGGGTAATTGATATAAGAAAAAATTAGTGGTATATAATGGTATCTAAAAAAAAAATTCAGTTGGGGCAATTGCCCCCACTGACTATATATTGCCTTCCATCCCCAGGCCCAAGGGCAACTGGTGGTGCAGTTCATAACAAATTGTTAAAGAATTCAACACTGTGCTTGATCACTACAGCTCTGGAATCAAGAAATTGATGAAACACTATGGAAGCCCAACAACATGAGGAATGAGGATTATAAGCTCTGTAGATAACTTCATGGGCATGGTGCATGATGTTAATGCAATTTAGAGCATGCAAAGATCATGTGACTCTAATTGATGAAGAATTCAACTTCTAAGCTAGCGTTGAGCGACAGGTAGCACCATGCTTTTGAATAGATTCAGATTGAGAGAACTGAGAGCCTGATATATTATGAATAGTAATGCTATTAAGGGAGCGCTCTCTTGGGTAGATTGATGAGTTCTCCCTTTACAGTCGTTAGATTGGGTAAGTTTACAGATGCGTGCTAGGAGGAAAACGGATGTTACAGGAGTAAATGACGTTTCCTTGCTCTTAAAAAAAGGAAGGAAAAAAAAAAAAGAAAAAAAGAAAAAGAAACATAGACCCCAATAACACAATTTTTCTCTCCTCTTCGTCTTTTGGTCTCGCTTCTCCAAATCTCTCTGCAAGGATATGAAAAGAGAGTATGCACGACTCATCTTCGGAATATTGCACATTTTTTTTGTTCATGAATCATGATGGCAGGTTCCTCGCATGTGTTTTGCATGTTGTGTAAGGGCGGATTATATGGCATCAGATTTGAACTTGTGGAGGTCTGTGGATATTGATATCCTGTGATTGTTTTACTATGGTTGGTCTACTTTGGGTTTATCTGTTTTCTTTGAGGAATTGGTTTTATTTTATTTTATTTTATTTTATTTGTATTGGCCTGGGGTATACCCTTGTAAGATGTACATGTTGTTATGATTTCTATTCAAGTGCTTATTTACCAAAAGATATATATATATTATTCATTATTCATTCTATTCTTTTCTTTTTTTGGGTTTAATACAGTGACCTGGAGCTGATTGGAGCACATTTTGTAGGGTTTATAGTTTCACAGCGACCAAAAAGAAAAAAATAGTATCAGAAAAGTAAGAGGATTAAATGTTTGGACAAAAATAAAAATGTAAAAGGTTATTGAAAGAAAGGGATTACGAGGAACAATTGTGATTTTTTCTTTTTTCACACAGCAAGAAGAATTGTGATTAGAGAGAATGTTTAGTTTTGGGATTTACCAAAAACAACAATACACAGAAATTTCATGATCTTGGATTTTAGAAGAAGTTAAAGATATAGTGGTTCAGATATTTTGAGTTCTTCATTGATGATGTTATGGAGAGAGATTAATTTGGAGAGAGATGGGTTTCTTGGGAAAAGAGAGATAGAGAGAGAGAGTGAGAGACGGTTTTTTTGTTTTTTTTTTTCCTTTCAAGCGCAATGCTCACAGAATAGGAAATTAACATCCCCTTTTCATGGCTGTTTCCAATTTTCACTAATTTCTAAACTTTCCTAATCCAACGGTTGTGAAAGGAGAGCTCGTCAGTTTATCCAAGAGAGCGCCCCCTTAATAGTATTACTCTATTACGAAACATATTGAACAGTCCACAAGAGCAATCTCTGCATTGAAAGAACAAATTTAATCATTATATAAAGGTTATATTTTGCTTGCTGGCTCATAAGAGATTGAATTCTATTAAATTGTGAGAAGGGTTGGCAATCTTGTAATTAGACCGGGAAGCTAGGAAGGACGGATACGAGATACGGATATGACACGAAACGGGTACGGTAATGCGATAAATCTAAAAAAAAAGAGGATACGTAAAAATAAAATTTATTAATTTTTTATTGTTGTATCGTGCCATACCCGTATCCTCTTTTTTTTTAGATTTATCGCATTACCGTACCCGTTTCGTGTCATATCCGTATCTCGTATCTGTCCTTAAAAATATTAATTTTTGGTCAATTTTTAAAAAATATTATGAATCTATATGAAATCATTAATATAACTTAGAAGTTCGTTTCACAACGCATAAAACAAGCATCCTTAGTGACCTAGTTATCACTTAAAACTTTTCTTAACAATTATACTATGTTATTATTAACTATGAAAAACAAAAAATACTATGTTATTATTGTTGGAAAACTTGCATTTTAATGTGCAAACTTGTTAAAAATGTGTTATGAAGTGTTTGAGAAGTGTCTGATATGTGGTCGAAATACCTAAGAAGTATCAGATACGTGTTAAAAATTAAAAAAAATATATTTTAAATTTATGGATATATTTAAGAAGTATCGGACACGTATCCGCGAGTATCGGTATCCGACACATATCCGCGCTTCCTAGCCAGGAAGTAATAATTGGAAAATGCTTAAAATAACAATCTGCTGCATCACTTTTTCTTTGCTCAACGGCGAAAAAGATTTAAGGACTAGGAATAATGGGGAGATACTTTTATTGCTACACTAAGGTAGCCTGGAAGCGAATATGTTAAAGAATAGTAATTGCTAGAGTGGCAATATTGAGAAGGAAAATGCTTTATGATTGACAAATTGAGTAAATAAAGGTACACTTTTGAAAGGAGTGAGATGATACTGTGTTTTTACTTTGAATTTAAATGTGGAAATGATGAACACTTGGGTTTGTAAAGGATTGCGGTATGTTGTTTTTTAGTTTGTATTACTCTGTGAATAACAAAACGTGAGATAAAGTCAGAACATACTGATTTAATAGTTTCCCAACTTCCCTCTCTGTCTGTCTTGGTGCACTTATGAATTTAGAATTCTTATGCATTTCAGAGGATGGGAGGAATGGCACATTTGGCATAGGCAACGATCATTTTTCCGCGTCCCTCTTGGATCTCCCTTGCATTGTGGAATCATACAAAACTTATGATGATAATGTGCTGATCAAAACTGCAGACATTGGTCAAGTAGATTATGTCTTGACATTGTTTCTTTACTGTTAATCCATTGTTGCTATTTTTTAATGCAATGACACAAATTCATGGGGTTGTGACAGATGATTATGGTGAGAGAAGAGGGAGATACTGCTCCAGATGTGGTGGAATACAGGCATGGCCTCGCTCCTCCAATGAGGGATGCTCGAAGGCGAAGGTTTCGTAGGGAGCCTGATCTAAATGTATTAGTGTCCTCTTGATTTCCTCTCTATTTTATTAGTGTGTATTCCTTTTGTGAAAAGAAATAAATCTTTTGAGATGCTAAGAGGAATTTCATCTGTAACAATCTCTTACCTGATGTCATTTCACGACAAAGAAATTTGTGTTCTAATAGCGGTAAAAATTAAATAAGCTGCATTTGTAGCCAATAGTCATCACCTCACTTTTAGCGGGAAGTGACCTTGTTACCCATACTAGAGTTATCTAACTTTGTAATTACCGATTTGGATTAGAATGTAGCCGCACTATAGCTTGTTTTCCTCCTCCATCCATAATTTCTTTTTTTGTTCTTTTTAATTTCCTTATCTGGATTTTTTACTGATTGTGATTTTGTTACATTTCACAGCCTGAGCTCGTACGACGTGTTGAGAAGGATTTGCTGAACATCATGGCTGGTGGAACAGCTGAGAATGTTGATATCCTTTTTGCTGTATATTTTACTTAATTTTGTCAAGCAACACATACATACCTCTTCCTTTTAATTTTTTTCCTGAAAAGTACACACCTGCATGTCTAAACTGGGATTTGAACCCGGATCCTACTCCTGATGGGGGGTTGGTTGAAGATACTACTCAAACTAACTACTAACAGGCAAAAGAGTATATAAGCTATCTCGACCAGTGTTTCAGATTTAAACTGTGAAAGATTAATTTATTTTTCAATAGAGCATGCAATAATTCAATACTTTAGTTTTCTCAAGTGCTTTGGGTTATTAATTTGACTGTATTGTCTCGATTTATAACAATCACAAGTGTCAATTTTGATTAAAAAATAGAAACCTATGACTTTTTTAGACACTTTTTGTTTGGGTGAATGGTAAGCTTCGGGCTTATTTGGCTCAGTTTTTTAAAAACAGTTCTCAACAATAGAAAACTGTTTTGAGAAAACTATGAAAGACAATTCTGTGAGAATAGGAATTTCCTAATTGAGTTTTCAGACGGACAATCAATCAAGTTTCTGATTTCCAGTTCTCTGACTATTAGGAAACTGAACCAAACAGGCTCTTCATTTTCTTGGTCTGACATACTTTGTTCCAGGAAATTTTAAAAGTAGGCTAATAATCACGGGAGCTCTGTTTTTCAAGTTTTTGTTATTCCTTGACTGAGTTGTTCACATGTTGAAATGGCTGAGCAGGAGGAAGTTGGTGATGGGAATGCTCGTAATGCAAGTAAGAAACCTGCACCTACTCCTGCAGCAAAGCCTGATGTTCAGGATACTGGAACAAATGCCGGGGAGCCTGATGGAAGTGATTCAGATGATTCAGATGATTCAATATAAATAAAAAATTTTGATGTAGAAATATGTATATGTTGAACATAAGCTGTTATTTGTGATTTTCGCATTCGCCATTTAGATCTGGATGTAGTTTGCTATTATACAATATCTATTTCATTGCCGTCAGCTGAAAACCCGCCATTTCGATCTGGTTGTAGCATACTTTGCCATATTATTACTGTGTTGTGTAGCATTTTTCCATTTCTGTGTTGTTGGAAACCTCAAGTGATGTGATTTTTCGTCTTTAACAGCAAAGCTTGTATGACAATGATCAGTTAAGAATGACGGAAACTTATCCTTATCTTGAATCTGGTTTTGATATATGTTCTCAAGGTGGTGAGAACGTGATTTTTTTTCCCAAATAATTGCAGATAATCTTCCTTAAAACAAATGCCAATATTGTGGTAGTAAGCCTTAATTTTTGGAAGAAAAAAAAAAAAAAAAAAATCCATCTATACTATTTTTATTTTTTAATTTTTTTTTTGATAAGTAAATCTATACTATTATTTTAATAAATTAAAACTACAAAGACCGGGTTGATTCGGTTCTAAACCATGGTTTGTTTTGATAATATTGAGGGAACAATCTGTTTACTCTTTAAAAATATATATATAAACCCACTCCCAATCACATGGATGCCAAAAACAAAATAAAATACAACAATGATAAACCTTTCAACCACTAACAAAATAAAATACACTAGTTGTAAAAGCAATGATACATCATTCTAAAAAGAGCAAAGGATACATCATTCGAATTTGAAACTATTGAATAAAGAATTCCATCCCCCAAGTGTCACCATCCTCTACTACTTATAAGAGCAATGATACATCCTTCTGCAACTGATATGTTCATCCTTACCTTCATAATCAATCACGAGTACCTAAATTTGAAAGGTCCAATTTTTGTTGATATAGTTTTAACGACTGAGGAGCTTCGTCTTCGTAACAAGTCACAAACTTCTTGAGAAACAAACTCTGTGTGCAATTCAACATTGTCTCAGCATTAATGGGTTCCTTAACCAAACCTTTCGACAACAAAACTTGAAGTACCGAACACCTTGGAATTATCCTCTTACCCAAGCTGAATGACATTAATCTTGGACGACGGGCAATTAGGGAAGACTTCCAACCCATTGTGTTGACATAAAAATTCAGCACCGCCATTATCTTCTCCTCGGATACCATCATACACATCGGACGTTTTGAAAAAGCCAACAATGTTTCTTCCTCAGACCAACCCCACTTCTCATAAACCTCCATCTTCCGTTTCCATGTTGATTTGCTCATTGAGGTCAATGCCGTAATCGCTGTAACAAACTTGGCGTTTGAAGGGTTGAAACCCAATTTCTTAACATCCTCCACTACCTCATTAAATATATCAAGGTTTAGGTTGAGTGACCTAGACTGAGAAGTAAGCAAGCAGACAATTTTCGAAATCTGTCACGCCGTGTTGCCTCAAAAGTTCAATGTTACACAAAGTATTAGCACTGCTATAGCACTGTACAATACTAGGAAATCGTTTAAAGACGGTGATAAACTTATCATGTAAATCAAATAAATTAACGAACAAAGTGAAAGATGGAATGATATGGTTCGCCAAGCTTCGTGTCAATATAAGTGGGTAATTGGACACCATCTTCGCGAGCTCAGTGCTGGATATTCCGGTGGAGTAAAAGAAGTCGAATTTCGACAAAAGCTCTTTCTTGGGATCCCATAAGAGAAGTTGTGGGCGTTTTCTGATGACAGATGAGACCTGGGTTTTGCTGAATCCATGGTTGATGAAGAAGTTGAGAACTGAATCCGGTTTGTCTAGGGTTTTAAGATTGACCTTTTTGGAAGCTGAAATTGCGGTTTCTGGAGACAACCCACATGAATTGATGAGGTAATTGACTGTAAACGAGTGTGGATTTGTGGAAGTTGAGATGGATTTGAGTGATGAAGACAGTGGAGAATTGGTTTGTAGGGCATAAAATTTGTGGATTGTTGAATGTAAAACAGAAGAG
The DNA here is from genome assembly GCF_030987335.1 of Cornus florida. Taxonomy (NCBI): domain Eukaryota; kingdom Viridiplantae; phylum Streptophyta; class Magnoliopsida; order Cornales; family Cornaceae; genus Cornus; species Cornus florida. Next base: position 40,143,857 of record NW_026775578.1, on the reverse strand, counting down.
CAATTCAAACGAACAACTATTTTACTGCATAAATAAATCATTGGAGAAGAAATGTGATTGTCAAATGTTAAAGAAGAACTCACCAGATCGTTACTTAATCATTCATGGGTCCTGTCGAACAGAATGACAGGTTTGTGAATGATGACTTCAGTTTCTATTTTAACCTAATAACAATTTGTAAAATGATTTTGGCTGGGCTTGACGTCTTTATGGACCAAACTGGACTCGTAGTTTAGGCCCACTGTCATTCATTTGGAATTGGGTGTACTTTATTCAGATGATCTAAGCTTCTGATAAGCCCAAGGCCTCGTTGTTGTTACAACTTTCAAACTTTATCTTGGGAACATGCATCCATATAGTCAAACAAGGATTAGATGGGCTTATTGTGGCTAGGAATAAACTTTTGAGAAGGACTAATTATGGGGCAATCTTAAAGTTTTTGAAAATCGACCCTGTAACATTAGGGTTTGTTGATAAGTGTTTAATTAATTTTTTTATTAAATAAATGTTCTTATCCTAATTTTCATGTTTTATAGGGGCTAATTTAGAAAAAAAAAAAAAAAAGGCAAAAATGTGAGAAATTATGGTTGCAAAAGGATAAAAGTTTATTTATTTCTAAAGAAGTATATTAAAAACCTTGCACGAGAAATGATCCAGTGTTCAATTGTTTTGTTTTTATACACGCCTGAGGAAGATTTTATGTATTTTTTATTTTTGATTTTCCTCCTATATTTTAATTTTCAAATTCTTTTCTTTTTTCTTCATAATTCATCCCTTCTAAATTCTATAAATATGGTGCAGAGGAGGTGGAGGATTACAAAATAGAGAGAGTTAGAGATTTTATATTGCATTGCATTCTTTTTCCTTGTAATTCTTTCTTTTATTCAATGAAAAACATCTTTATTTCTTATTTTATTTTATTGTTAATATATTAGCTTAAACACCTCTTCTCAAGGGAAAGATGAAGCCACCATGGCTGACATGTAATTGAATTTCTTTCATATCATGTTTTAATTTTCATCTTTAGAACATGTCTTTCTTCTTCTATTCTGTGTGATTGTGTTCTTAGATTGATAAAATAATTAGAGGGAGGATTCTTCGTGTTTGTCAATTAATGGTAATTTAGAGAATGCTTACTTCTGATTACGAAAAGTATACCACATTAAATAATAAAAATGTTCTCTTGTACATAAATAAGTGTTGTTTAACTCTATATTTTCCTTCATCGTTTCACGTTGTAATTGGATTGATGAAGTGAATTGCTTATAAGAGGAAAACTGACAAGACCAAAAAAAAAAAAAAAAATTGTTTAGTACATATCTGCTCCCATATGCCTCATTCGGATTGGATGTTTGCCTGATAAACACACATGCTTTGTTCATCAGGACTTAGCACTGAACCAAGCCTCGTCTTGTTGACTCATCTTGTTGACCATACCATGGTCTGTTGGGACATGGCGCTGAACTATGCCAACGTCTAGGCCATGGTACTGAGCCACGTCCACACTGTGTAAATGCGCACCATGAGTTTAGGAGAACGTGATGCCAAACAATCCTACGATTAAACACGTCTTACTCTGATTCCTTGCCCAAGGGCAAGTTAGCACACATAAGGGCCCATAGGTGTACGGCGTGCTAAGCCATGCACACGACTGGGGATGCTCGCACGTGTGCTTTGAGAGTGTCACGTGCGTGCGCTGGTCCACCCTTAAATGTCTAGATGCTACCATCTCGTGCTACCAACTTGGGGTAGTGCAACCTATGCGCCTGAGCAAGTTGGCAAAACACCCTATGCCTATTTCATGCAAGGCATGTCATAACCTAGCTGAATAACATAGTTGCTGAGGAGTGTCTTCAACTACCACACTCACTAGCTTAGTTAGAGTAGATATTAGAACTCTGACAGGAACATATATCACCTATATCCGATAAGGTATAATGGCCATATTAGATTCTCTGGGCTTCCAAACTGAATTCCGTTCTCACCAACAGTCTTCTAAAGTCTTAGAATATCTTCCCATTAAATTCTCGAGTCCAAACTCCAACCTTCATTTTTCAACATAATTACAAAAATGCCACTGAGCAGCCTCAGTGCGCGCTGAACACCCTTTGTGCATGCTGACAGCCCACCTGAGCACCCTCATGATTGTCAAGGATCTCACTAACCTCTATTTAGCAAAACCCTATGTTTCCAGTAAGAGCCAAAGTGATCTCAAGACATGGCATGACCCTTGATGTCTATGTCTTCCCTTGGATATATGTTAAGGGGCTAACACTTATCTTATACTATTTTTATTAAGTATTTGTAGGTTATTCTTTATTTTTGCACGAAGTATAGAAGAACCAACAACATAAAAATCCACAAATTTGGGTGTGTGTATAAATATATTTATTACACTAAGGAAGTTTTTGGCCATCTTTTCTTAATTTTGATTTTCTAATTGTTTTTTGGAATTATTTGTTAATCTCCATTGATGTTTTCGTAATCCTTCTTCATACTACAAGTACTAAACAAATATAATTATGAAAAACATAGCTTGCTTTGCTTATAATAAATTAATTCAACCACTAAACATGTTTATGTTTTGTTTCATTTAAGTATTGCTGTCACATCTTTTATGATCCTTTCTATATATACACACATGACTTTGTTCCGCATTAGATTTGGATGGGGTTGAAGTGTGCATAAATAAGTGGGTATGCAGCACTACCTACCAATTTAAGTTTTTGAAAAAATAGACAAGCGCTCACCCGTTACACTGTGTGTGTTTGTAGTATGGTGTATACTTATAATATATCAAACAACCACTCATTTGTGTAATTTTTATTGTTTCAAGATCTTATCCAACTGCCCCTATGCTACAACAATAATTAATGTCTCAATGTTGCATGCAAGAGTGTTTATATATATATATATATATATATATATATATATAACATGCATACAAGTTGTACACTTGTACTTACATTACACATACATATGAATTGTGAGTCAATGAAAGTACTATACCGTTAATTGCTTATACAAGAAAAAACACAACTTGTGATTTGTGTTAAGTATATATTACCACTATTTAGCTTTGCTTAGTTGGGACCAGGATCACTTCCAGTCCAACAGTAGCCCATTTCCTCCTTTTTTTGTTAATGAACAGTAGTTACTAAGGTGGGTAAAAATGTTTATTTATTTTATACACAATTGCCATATATATATATATATATATATATGTGTATACACTATTCACAAATACTATTTCTTCTTCCCTCCCTTATTTTCAGCAACCCAAATCCCGCCACTTTCTTCTCTCCCAAAATATTGATTTTGATTTCTTTCCAAAATCCCGCGCCATTTCAACAACTCAGATTTTGATTTCTTTCCAAAATATTATTTGTTGTGAGTCTTTTGTTAATTTTTACAAAAAATATCAATCAACCCAAATCCCGCCAGTTGCTTAGACTTGCCCAAAGGTTTCAGAGAGAGAAAATTAAAGAGAGAAAGAAATCGTTTTTTACTTATTTTTTTCTTCTTCTTCTTTCAAATCTCAATAATTCTCTTTAATTTGTTCCCAAAACGAATCACAAATAAATCACACATCTATTTCTTAATTCCTTTGTTTCCATAAATTTCTCAGATCTATTTCTCCATTCATTTGTTTCCATAAATTTTTACTTCTTTTTATTTGTATACTAAGTCATTTTATTCCAAATTAACATAGCAATATTGGAACAGAGCAACATCTGGACTGGCATGGTTTTTTTTGTTTAATTATTTGTGTACTGCATAACATCCCAAACAGTTTGTAATTTAAGTCAATATAAATTGTACGCAACATCCTAACATAATCCTAATAGATTATTTGTACATAACATCCCAATAGTTTATAATTTAAGTCAGTATAAGTTGTACGTAACATTCCAGCATAATCCTACTTAGCATCCCAAGCAATACGTACATAACATCCCAACAGTTTGTAATTTAAGTTAGTATAAGTTGTACGTAACATCCCAACATAATCTTACGTAACATCCCAAGCAATACGTATTTTGTATCCCAAATAGTACTAACTATATTTCATGCTTATGTTATACGTAAAATCCCAACAAAATTCTACTAAAAAGAATGCGAACCAGTGATATTTGTGCTCTTTAATCAGATAAGAAAAAACAGACCAAAAATCGAGATTTACATGAACAAAGCTTAGATCTATGGATGATACTTTAGAGTTTCTGCATAATACTACAGTGAAATTACATGGGTTTTAGGAGTGTGCTTGGGTTTTGAAGTGAAGCTTTGAAGTTCAAAAGTTACTGTAAGTCCTTGGAGAGTCCATTAATGGAAGCTGATAAAGCTTTTAAAGAGAAAAAAAAAGAAGACGACATATTTTGGAAGAAAACATGCGTATTTTGGATACAATATTTAAACGTGTTTATATATATGGAATGCAATATTTAAAGCTTTTATATATGAAATACAAGGGTGGTGAGTTACTCAAGATTTTTAATTGATGTAGCCAATTCTCCTCCACTTATACCAAAATGGTGGAAATGGCCTACTATTTCATTAAAGGTAATTTTCACCCAGCTTGGTTGACCTTTTCCATTTACCATTTATAGTCAAAACATAATTATTATATATAGTCTCATCAACATCAAGTGTTGACTCTTGTTTGGTATTTCCATCTAAATTTCAGATACACCTACTACTTGTCATTGAAATGGATGATGGAACTTGCTTTGCACGGTTGTGGGGTTTCTTGCAGCCATGAGGAACTTGCATATAGATATGTGAAACATTGAATGATTTTTGAACTTCTGAAAAACTCACCCTTTCATGATTTTTACTTATAGTACCATTGCAGTGCTACTATTTTAGGGTTACTAATGGATCAGTGATCCGGCAGTATCAAACTCGTACTTTTCAGAGGAAGGTCTGGGTTTGAACTTCAGTGGAGATGGTTTGTGTAAGTTAATTGCTTTACCTTCCAAAAAAAAAGATTATTTTAGGATTAAATATATAAGACTTCTTTCAAAGTGAGTGATCCTGTGTTACTCTAATGAGGGTTGCAACTTGGACTGAGTGTATTATCTCGATTTATAACAATCACAACTCACAAGTATGTCAATTTTGATTGAAAATAGAAACCTATGACTTTTTTAGACACTTTCTGTTTGGGTGAAACTTCGGGCTTATTTGATTCAGTTTTATGAAAACAGTTCTCAACGATAGAAAACTGTTTTGAGATAAGTATGAAAGACAATACTGTAAGAATAGGCATTCCTTAATTGAGTTTTCAAGGGGACAATTAATCAAGTTTTAGATTTCCACTTCTCCTATTGGGAAACTGAACCAAATAGGCTCTTCATTTTCTTGGTGTGACATACTTTGTTCTATGAAATTTTAAAAGTAGGCTAATAATCACGGGAGCTCTGTTTTTCAAGTTTTTGTTATTCCCTTACCGAGTTGTTCACATGTCGAAATGGCTGAGTTGTTCGCCATTTAGATCTGGTTGTAGTTCACTATTATACAATATCTATTTCATTGCAGTCAGCTGGATTTTTACAGGATTGTGTACTACATTAGCATACTTTGCCTTGGTATTTTTTTTATTTTATTTTTTTCTGAAAATTAATAAATATGGATCCATATTATTTGGGATAATATTACTTACCTCCCTTCAGGTTAAGCCTAATAACACATAATATCCTTAACGTTTCAAAAATTACAATAACCTTCGTCAAGGTTAGCTCCGACATAACAACTTGCCCCTTTTAATAATAGTCAACTCCGGTCAATGGCCTTTTCTGCTAATGTCATCCCTTCTTAAGTATTAAACACCATATATAGCCTTTAAAAAATTGTAAATACATTTACACCCCAATTTTTAAATTGAAATTTACTACTAGAAAAGAAATTGCACTCCAAAACCTCATAACCTCATGCTTTGTGAACGTGGTTAACTCTTCTATGTGTGTGTACATAATATACTGCTCACTCTATATATATACTAGTCATACTAACCGTCCCTTTCTCTCTTGATCTATATGCACACATATATACACATAACAGAGATAAAATAAAAAATAAAAATACACACAACAGGAAGAAGGGAAATTAGGGAAAATCAAACTGGAGATGAGGTCATTCAATTGCATAGGTCCAATTGAATGACAATAGGTAAAACACCAACAAAATTGGAATTAAATTCTCTGTTTTAAACACAAGCATAGGATTTTCAACGAGGTTTCTGATCGTAGAGTTGTCTCCGAACAACATGGCTCTGTCGAACCTCGCTAGACACCAGATCCGGGCAGTGGCGAGCTTAGGGTAGAGAAGGGGCGTATGATCGGCATCTATGTTGCGGCGGCAACGATGGTGATGGCAACCATGGCTGTTGCGGTGTGGTGAAAATGGTAGCAGTGTTGTGGCGGCGGTGGTGAAGATGGTGGCAGGCGGTGATGGTAGCTATGGCCGCGGTGGTGGTGGAGATGGTGGTTGTGGTTATGGCTATGACCGCCTCAGTGGCCGGTGGTGAAGATGGTGGTTTATACAACAATGGGAGCAATAATAAACTATGAAGCACGGATACGGATACGGGACACAGATACGACACGACACGGATACGGCGACACTGCAAATTTCAAAAAAATAGGACACGGACACGGCGGGGATACGTCTATAAAATTATATAAATAGATATAGAGATATATAATTATATATTCAAAATATAATTACTAGAATCTTATAAAGATAAATAAAACAATAACAAATAACAGAATCAATTTCAATAATTTCATCTCTGTTATAAGAAAAATATAGATAAGATAAAACAGAAAATAAATGAAAAATAAAGTTGATCCAAATTCCAAACGAACATGTGCAGAAGAGACATAACTATAATGAACTAAATATGTATATGAATAAACATATATATTTTCAGTCTTTCACAAAGTTTTGTTCATGTAACTTAAATATATATATATATATATATATATATATATATATATATATATATATATATCTTGTTCATGAAAAAAGATAATTGAAGAAGAGGAGAGACTGCGAGGAGTGAGAGAAAATAAATTTTGTCTCACAGAAGTGTCGGACCGTGTGTCCGAGCCTCAGACACGCGTGTCCAATAAAAAATAATATTTGGACACTTTACAGAAGTGTCGGACACGTGTCTGAGCCTCGGACACGGGTGTCGGTGTCCGAAAAGTATCCGACATGGGTACGAGGCCCCTGGGATGGGCGTCCGTGCTTCATAGATAATAAACCTTTCAACCAAAAAATAAACTACTTATTAGTAAAATGTATATTCGAATTCGAAGATGCTGACTAAAGATATGCGAGTGGGGATATGGACACCAACCACAGACATTTACAATTGATATGTTCCACTCACACAACAGCCTTCCATTACTTATAAGAGCAAGGACTGATATGTTCCTCGTAACAGGTCCAATTTTTGTTGATATAAAAAAATTTGTTAGGAGGGGGCATCATTGGAATTTTTTTATAATTTAAGTGGGCGCATCTTCAATATTTTATAAAATTTATGGGTAAATTAAAAAAAAAAATCAGTAATAGGATCATTTCATAGTGTGAAGGTATGTGCAGTCTGTGCTGGTAACAGTTTTTAACCTTTTTGTTTATTATTTTTTTCAGATGCAATTGTTATTTGGGCTTCCCAATTTTGTAGGCCTTTGGGCCATTAAAGCTTCTGCTAGGCCCAAGGCCTGGCGTTAAAGCTTATTGCGCAAAATATACACACATGATTTGGGCAAGTGATAGGTTGATTACACCGTCTCATGTTATTAGTTAATTATTCCAATGATGTTTCCATAATCTTTCATGCTATAAGTACTAAACAAACATAATTATGAAAAACATAGCTTGCTTTGCTTATAATAAATTAATTCAATCACTAAACATGTTTACGTTTGTTTTTATTTAAACAGGGCCGATTATGAGATTCTCAAAAGTTTGAGAGGCCTTAGGCAAATTTTCTAGTGCGAGATCCTTTATAAGATTTCTAAGAGTACGAAATTTTCAAAGACCATATCATATCAATATCATAAAACATATTTTAGGAAATCTTACAAGGTCATTTTGAAAAATGTGACAGTTAATTGCACCCATAAGTTAAAATAGGGTTTATTGTTTCTAACGTATATATATATCATACTAAAATCAAAGACATGTAATTATATAAATAGTATTACATAATTTATATTTCTACGTTGTGAAATTTCGGATTCGTAAGAGGTACCTGGTTTCAGAGGATAGGAGGAATGGCACATTTGTGATAGGCAACGATCATATTTCCGCCTCCCTCTTGGATTGTGGAATCATATAAAACTTATAATGATAATGTGCTGATCAAAACTGCAGACATTGGTCAACTAGCTTATGTCTCGACATTATTTCCGTACTGTTAAGTACGTTGTTGCTACATTTTAATGCAATTACACTGAAAGTACAAAGAATTTTCCCTAATTTCAGAGAGAGAAATTTTTCACTCCCAATCTTTTTTTTAACCTCTTTTCCCTCTCGATCTCCCTTATTTATAGACCGTTACAACCTCCTCTGGCCTGGGCCTTATCTGCTCCCTTTTGCCTGGACTCAACTTCTCTCATATTAACATGGGCTTCAGCAATAACTTTATGGATCTGGGCCCATCCAGCGTGAACTTGCTCCATCCTGTCTATCCATACCCGACCCGTCCTTTGCAATACGGATCATACCAAGCCCGGGTCATTTTGGTGTCCTCATCTGCCCCCAATAATCTCTCCCCTCATTAATAAGGGTGAGATTATTGAAAAGACACGATCTTGGTCTAACGGCTCGGAGCAATGACACGAGGAATCGAACGGCTGGCAAAAAAACCTAAGCTTCGAGATCTGCAGCGCCACTTTTTGCCTTGACCTTTTGAGTTCCATGTCGCCTTTACTTTTCCTCTTTAAAAACTCCGGTCTTTCAACCTTCACCCTTCTTCTTATATCTCGTTTCTACTCTCCGCTGCCTTTCTGCACATTCCGGCGATCCTTTTTCAATTTCTCCGGCGAGTTTTTCCTTTTCGATTTTTAGCTACTACGCCGTTGCTGCGTTCATCACAAACTTTCAAGGTCAGTTTTTTTTTTTTAAATCTTTCTTAAAAAAAAACCTTTACTGCCTAGGACTCTTCCCCTTCTCCATGGCTCCCCTTAATCTGAACGCCATTCGATCCAAGAATTGCATTCCTCGCGATGTTTCCCTCAGAGTCTATCCAATAAACTTAGACGGGAGATCTGGTGAGGGTCTCCTTCCTGGGGAAGTTTTATTCTCCGCCGTTCACTTGAATGTCATTAGGTTCCCCCTACACCCATTCTTTTGTTATGCTTTCAACAAATTGGGGCTCTGCCCCCTGCAAGTTAACCCTAATTTTCTTAGGGTAATTTCAGTCCTCCTGCTCTTGAATCGTGACAGGGGTCTCAATCTCGACATTATTGACCTTCTCCTATGCTATCGGATTAATAAGATTTTACAAAATGATTTGTACTATCACTTCTTCCCTATTGACAAACGGTCGATCTGCACTGATAAGAACTCATTTGAAAAAGTTTAGAGACGAAATTTAATTGTGGTTAGTGGGAATTGGCAGACTCCGCTTGGCCAATCCTTCTCTATCCCTTCTTCCTTTGGAGCATGCTCTGTCTCTGGCTACAAAAAGCTGAAAACACATCCTACTGAATGCCACTGTGAAAGTTGTCTTCCCCGTTTTTGCACTTTTCTTTGTAGATGACTTCAAATTCCCCATGATGAACTGGTTTACAGTGTCTGCAGGGCTAGGCTAGACACCTTGCAAGAAAGTGTGCTGAACAATGTCCCTTCAGCTACTGATTTGCTTACATCTGACAATCTCTCTGACATCTCTCTTTTAGGGTCTACAATGGAGAACATTCAGATCCCATCTTTCAGCAGGAGGAGGCATCCTGCTCCCACCCCTTCTAACGCTCCTGTTATCACATCATCATCTACACCTGCTTCCACATCGTCTTCCCTTGCTGTCTCTGCCCCAGAGCAAGTTGTGATTGTTCCAACTGTGACTCAAGTCACAAACCGTTCTGCTGATGAGCCTTCTGAGCTCACTCATGCTGAGAACCCTATTGTGGGCCATACTGTTGAGATCCGTCCTGCTGCTCCCATTATTATACCTTCCAACATCTCGTCTGATACTTCCTCAGAGAGCATTCAAGATGCTGGAAATTCTCAAGACAATGGAGGGTCAGCTAATGCTGGTCTGTCAGAAAAAAGTTTAGGAAAAAGGCCAATGCCTGAGGGCGGTCATGACCGGAGTGATATCCCACCAGCCCGGAAGATCAGGATGGCTTCCTTCAGGGTTACTGAACCATTGCCCCCTGCCCAGTTCTTCATTCCAGAAGGTGAATCGGCCAGAACCTCTTGTCCGACTCCATCCGTTCTTCCATGGCAACGTTTGTTCAGTCGTGAAGATGGATCGACCATTAGCTCCACTGACTCAATATAAAAGGACCCCCTCACCTCCTTTGCTTTCTACAAGGGTTTCTGGACCCCCAAAGACCTTGAGATTCAGAACAAGTTATCCTTTGGTGAGATGTTTCAGCGGTTCCCAGCTGCTGCTATGGAGGTGACTCTTCTTTTTATTGAAATGCGTTTCTTTTCTGCTATAACTCCTTAGTAGCTGGTCTGACCTGAATTTCCTTTTCTTCATGCAGACTTTATTCGGGATGTTCACTTTCCAAAAAACCATTGAAACTCTAAACAAAAAGCTTAAATCCCTCTCTGTGGGCCTTAAAAGGTCTGTTGAAGCAGAGAATCTCCTTGAGGCCAAAGTTGCTGAGCTAGAGTTTAAGCTGAGCGAGTCAGAGAAGGGGGTTGCTGACTTAAAGGCAGAGAGAGACGGTCTGGCAAATGAGAGGGATTCCCTCAGAGCTGAACGGGATACCCTGAAGACCGAACGGGATTCTCTTCAGGATAAGGTTGATGTTTAGAAAACTGAGAAGAGTGTTGCTCTGACAGAAAGGGACTCTCTCAAAGTTGAGAAGGGAGACCTTCAGCGCTCATTCATTGCTGAACGGTTGTCTCATACGAACTCACAGGAGAAGCTCTTGAACAAACAGTCTTCCTTGCTGAACATGATCGACAAAGTCAAAGGGGGTATGAAAGCTCTCCTTGCTCGCTTCACCATAACCAGTGCCATTCGGTATGCTGAAGGGTACAGAGACGGTTTTATTGACCGTTCTCCCCCTGAAGGTGAATCAAGCTCTTGTGCTGGTCCAGATGAATTAGATGCTTCTCTGGATATCCACCCCCCAAATAATTATCAAAACCCACCCTGCGACCCTGTTGAGAATATTTTCATCGAGTGCATAGAGGTTGCATCCTCAGGAATTTTCCCACCCTTTCATCCCCTGAATATTCTTCCCCTTTCTACCATTGTGTCCTCTTCTTCAGTTGTTGCTGACAGACCTATGCCTGCTGAGGGAGTGATTCATCTTGACTCCCCTTCTAAGGATGATAGGGCAACTGAGAATGAAGAAGACCTCAATGGTCCAGAGGATGATGGTGGGGAGAACGACAGGTTACAGCCTGGAGAAGATCATCAGAACTGACATCCTGCAGCAGCTTTTTTTTTTTTTTTTTAATCTTCATGTATCGAGCTATGTACCTTAGGACCTTTTTTGTAATGAATGACAATGCTTTTGCTCAGCATGACTTCCATTCTTCAAGTTTTCCATTTTTAGCTTTTGCTGTGTATTTTCACAAGTATTTGGCGTTCGGCTTAAAGTGCTAGCTGCCACTAACTTTGCTGAGTGCCTGGCGCTCGGCTTTGAACGCCTATTGCCACTTGGCTTTATCTGTGTTTTTGAGCAAGTGTTTGGCGTTCGGCTTAAAGTGCCAGCTGCCACTAACTTTGCTGAATGCCTGGCGCTCGGCTTGAACGCCACTTGCCACTTGGCTTTATTTTTGTTTTTGAGCAAGTGTTTGGCGTTCGGCTTAAAGTGCTAGCTGCCACTAACTTTGCTGAATGCCTGGCGCTCGGCTTGAACGCCACTTGCCACTTTATTTTTGTTTTTGAGCAAGTGTTTGGCGTTCGGCTTAAAGTGCCAGCTGCCACTAACTTTGCTGAATGCCTGGCGCTCGGCTTGAACGCCACTTGCCACTTGGCATTATTTTTGTTTTTGAGCAAGTGTTTGGCGTTTGGCTTAAAGTGCCAGCTGCCACTAACTTTGTTGAATGCCTGGCGCTCGGCTTGAACGCCACTTACCACTTAGCTTTATTTTTGTTTTTGAGCAAGTGTTTGGCGTTCGGCTTAAAGTGCCAACTGCCACTAACTTTGCTGAATGGGAAGGATGTCAATTAATTCTTGAGCAAAGAAAAGACTTCTTATAAAGCTTGGGAATTTCGTACACTTGCAAGTATGCAATTTAAAGCACGCATATTGCTTGAAATTAAACTTTACTTTTACTGGTAGTACCTTTTCAGGGATGTAGCATTCCATGGCTTATTGACTACCCTTCCGGCCATAGTTTCTAGGACGTACGCCCCCTTCCCTATGACTTCTGCTATTCTGTATGGACCTTCCCATGGGGAGAACATCTTTTTGACTATCCCCACCTTCCTTTTCAGAACCAGATCGCCAAGAGCAAAGTCTCTGTGCCTTACCTTCTTGTTATGGCTATTCACAAGCGTCTGTTGATAAGAGGCAAGCCTTATTGCTGCCGTATCCCTTTTTTCCTCCAGCAAATCGAGGTTAAACCTTAGCATTCTGTCATTCTGCTCTTCATCCCATGCCAAGCTCCTTACAGTTGAAACCAAGTGCTCAACTGGTATCACCACCTCGGTGCCGTATGCCATAGCGAACTGGCTTTCTCCAGTCGGCCGTCTTGGGGTTGTTCTGTAAGCCCACAAGACGTTCGGAAGCTCATCTAACCATTTTCCTTTTTCATTTTCTAACTTTTTCTTAATGCAGGCAAATATTGTCCTGTTTGTGATTTCAGCTTGACCATTAGCCTAGGGATGACTGACTGCTGCTAACTTCTGGTTGATTCCATATTCTTCCAGCAGCTCTTTCACTTGCTTGCTATCGAGGTTGGTCCCATTGTCCATCATGATTGACATTGGTACGCCAAAACGACAGATAATATTATTCCAGATGAAGCGTCTTACTTAAGTTTGGGTGACACTGGGGTACGGCTCTGCTTCTACCCATTTGGTGAAGTAATCAGTTGCTAGCAGAACGTACTTATTCTATGATCTTGCAGTCGGCAAAGGGCCAACCACATCCATCCCCCACTACGCGAAAGGCTATGGGGTGGCCATTACGTGCAGGTTTTCAGGTGGTTGATGTATCAATGACCCTAACCTCTGGCATTTATCGCATCTTCTAGAGAATTCTTCTGCATCTCGTGCCATGTTTGTCCAGAAGTACCCTTGTGTCATCGCCTTGTGTGCTAAAGATCTTCCTCCTGAATGATTTCCGCATACTCCCTCATGAATGGTTCGCAGAATCTGTCTAGCTTCTGTTGGGGTAGCACACTTCAAATATGGACCCGAGAAGGATCGTCTATACAGCTGATCACGCACAATGGTATACTTTGCCGCGTTGGACCTAATTTTTCTTGCCTCGTCCTTCTGCTCGGGGAGTGCACCATTACGTATGAAAGCCATGATCGGATTAATCCAGCTCGGCTCATATGGTATAACATTAACATGTTGAGCGCTCTAATTAGGTAGCTCATAAAAAATAGAAGGTTGGACCAACACGTCAACCGGGATGACCCTAGTCAAAGTCTCTCCAGAATTGGATGCACTACAAGCCAAGCGGTCGGCATCTTCGTTATACTCTCTCGGTAGTTGGATGAACCTGATCTGAACAAAGCCTTTCGCCTCACGCAGAACCGTAGTTTAGTATGCTTCCATGGTCTTATCCTTGGCCTCATATTCCCCAGTGATTTGCCGAATGACTAGTTGTGAATCACTATAAGCAATCAGATTCTTGATCTTCAGTTCTTTAGCCAACTTCAGCCCAGCTATCAACGCCTCATATTCTACCTCATTGTTGGTTGCGTTGAACTCAAGTCTTATCGCTTGGCTCAGCGTAGTTCCTTCTGGCGTTCGCAATTGGATTCCAATCCCTGCCCCCATTTGATTCGAAGAGCCATCCACGAAGAGCTTCCATAAGGAACAATTATAATCCTCCACCAAATCTTCAGCATCACATTCAAGTAGGAAATCCGCAACCGCTTGACCTTTAATTGCCGTCTTGGGCTCGTACGCAATATCAAATGAACTCAATTCAATGGCCCATTTGGTTATTCTCCCTAATAGGTCCAGTTTGTGCAGGATCATTCTCAAAGGGAAAGTTGTTAAAACGACGATCGGATGAGATTCGAAATAATGTCTAAGCTTCCTTTTTGCGTTGACCAGTGACAAGATCACTCATTCGGCCCTTGAGTACCTTCTTTCCAGCTTAGACATTGTTTTGCTAACATAAAACATCGGGAATTGTTTTCCTTCTTCGCAACTGATCAGAACGGCACTAGTCGCTATACTTGATACCCCAAGATACAGAAAGAGCTTCTCATTCGGCTCGGGAGTAGACAGAACCGGAGGGTTGCGCATGTATTCTTTCAGGCTGGTTAGCGCCTGTCGTTGTTCATCCACCCAGCTTTGCCTTCCATGCCCTCGAATTGTATCAAAGAAAGGTTTACAGCGGTCCGAAAGCTTGGAAATAAATCGGCTCAGTGCAGCTATTCGACCTGTGAGTGCTTGCACCTCCTTAATTGTCTTTGGCTCTGCATTTCTGATCAGGGCTTCTGCCTACGCTGGGCTGGCCTCAATTCCTCTACGATTGACCACATGTCCCAGAAATTGACCGGAGCTTACGCCGAATGAACATTTGGCCGGATTAAGCTTCATCCCATACTGGCGCAACACATCGAACACATCCTGCAGGTGCGCTGAATGATTGCTCTTCTTCTTACTCTTGACCACCATATCATCAATATAAGCCTCGACAGTGCTTCCCATTTGGCCCTTAAAAATCTTGCTGATCAACCTCTGATAAGTATCTCCAGCGTTTTTTAATCCGAACGGCATGACTTTGTAGCAATAAGTCCCTCGTTCAGTAACAAATGAAGTTTTCTCTTCGTCAACTGGGTCTATGGGAATTTGATTATAACCAGAATAAGCATCCAGGAAGGTTAATCACTCGTATCCTGTGGTGGCATCTACCATTTGATCAATCCTTGGCAATGGGAAACTATCCTTTGGGCAAGCTTTATTCAGATTAGTGAAGTCGATACACACTCGCCATTTCGCATTCTTTTTCTGCATTACAACAACATTGGAGAGCCTGGCCAGGTACTGAACTTCTCGGATGAATCCGGCTTCAAGCAGCCAATCAATCTCCTCAGCTATAATCTGGTTTCGTTCTGGAGCAAATCTTCTCTGCTTCTGCCTTACTGGCTTTGCATTCGGGTCCACATTGAGGGAATGGCAGGATACAGAAGGATTTATTCTTGGCATATCTGAATGGCTCGATGCGAATACATCTGCATTCCGAGTCAAGAAATCAGTCAACTCTAGTTTTTCCTCTGCAGTAAGGCTGGTTCCCACTCTTGTTGTTCGATCCAGCTTCTCATGGTCAATCTTCACTTCATGAAGGGGTTCTGTGGTCAGAACTGGTGGCTCCTCCTTCCCCTCTTTGCTGGGAGGAGGTTTCTGTAATTGCTATTTTGGACTGGCAGAACGGATGGGATTTTTCCCTTTTCCAGCAGATTTCAAAGTCACTGAATAACATTCTTTTGCTGCAACCTGGTCCCCATGTATGTCTATCACTTTGGTCCCATCTGGACCCAAACATCGCATCACTTGATGCAAGGTTGATGGAATGCCCTGAACTCGGTGAATCCATCCTCTGCCTATCAAGAGATTGTAGAATGGATGAATTTCCACGACCACAAAACTTTCAGTCAAAACTCGCTCAGCAGCTTGTACTGTCAATTCCACCATTCCAATGGGTTCCACTCGCTTCCCATCAAATCCGAGCAATGGATTTCCTGTGGGTTTGAGTTTTCCAGGTTCGATCTCAAGTCGGTCGAACGTCACCTTGGGCATGACATTCGCACTACTGCCTGGATCAATCAGAACTCTTCGCACAAGGCATTCTGTAACCGTCAGACTGACTACTAATGGATCTTCATGAGAAATCTGAACACGTAGCAGGTCCGTTCTATCAAACTTTATCGGTATGGACGCGTTCTGCTGGTGCAAAGTATGCACACTGCCAATCCTCCTTTTCAACTGGGCCTGGCGTAACCGCATTCTGAGCAATTCTTCTGACTCCGTTGTTTGTTCAGGCCGACCATGAATTGCATTTATAATCCGAACAGGTTGGGAGTTGTGTGGGTTCGGCCTCTGGTTCCACTTGATCTGCTCAGTCGGGCGGTTTTGCTCTTGCGCCGGACCTTAAACATAGCTTGTAAATTCCCCCTTTGCGATTAGCATCTCTACCTACCTCCTTAGGTTCCTACATTCGTTAGTCTAATGTCCAAAATCACTATGGAAAGCACAATGTTTAGTTTGATCCCTCTGTTTAAGAGGTTGCCTGATTGGCAAAGGAGGACGAAACTTATCTTTGTTCTCTTGGTATAGCCTTACTAAGGTGACTCCGAGTGGAGTTACTGATTCCTCCTCCCTGGGCCTTTTCTCCGCCTTCCATGAGGTGTGACGTTGCGACTGAGCTTGTTTTTGCCGGATCTTGGCTTTGGACTTCTCTTCCGTCGAAATAATTAACGTCTTCCTCGAATTAGCTGCCTCTTTTTCCTCAAGACGAACAAAACCGTCAGCTCTCTCGTTCAGCTTGTCCATGGTCTTTGGCGTATTAACCACCAAACTGGTGTGGAACGGCGTCTCCCGATTCATTGCGAGTTTAAATGCTTGGACTGCTGTGGACGGATGACACTCCATTACCATACTTTTAATAAGGTTGAACCGGGTGAGAAAATCTTGGAGCCGTTCATCCTCATGCTACTTCATTATGAAAAGGCTTGATACATCCTTAGCCGGATGTTTATTCCCGTAGTACTGGCTTATGAACTTATCGCATAAATCCTGGAAACTGGCGATTGAGCCCTGAGCCAGATTCTTGAACCAATTAAGAGCTAGTCCAGCCAAGCTC
Source organism: Cornus florida (assembly GCF_030987335.1). Lineage (NCBI taxonomy): Eukaryota > Viridiplantae > Streptophyta > Magnoliopsida > Cornales > Cornaceae > Cornus > Cornus florida. The sequence continues at coordinate 40,126,657 of NW_026775578.1, read as the reverse complement.
GTAGGGAAGCATTTGCACATCAAAGGATCATTGTTAGTATTCAGAGCCATTTTCAACTGAATATGGTAGATGTGATCGACTGGATCGGTTGTTCCGTCAAATAGAATGAAAAACGGCATGGAGAACTTCTTCGGATTCGGCACGTTCAAAATTTCATCAGTGAACGGAGATGCGACCGTTCTTGCTGATGAGCATAATGCTTCGTTTTCCCTTGAAAATCGTGACGGAAACCCCCGATCAGCAGATCTCCTTTCTGAACTGTGGTAATCAAATGTTGCTAATGAAGGTCGGTAAGGCGGATCGAATGACTTGTTCTCCGCAAACTCACTTCGCCATGGTGACGCAACCCTATGTTCATATGCTGGTGCTTCCTCCCTCATAATTCGTTCGTGATGTGATTCCAGATGAATAGATCCTTCCCGATCCTCTACTCGACGGACATTCGGAGGCAGATCACCGATTATAACTTCATCACGACGTGGATCAACACGATTGACACCTTCTGGATCATCTTGACAATCAGCTTGGGACAGTAAAGCTCCCTCTCCCTCAGGAGGTGGCCTCGGAATTGCAAGAGCCTCACGACGCTCCATTCCAGCTCGTAGCTCTGCATTTTCTTTCCTCAAAGCGTCGATCATGTTCATCAGCTCATCGAGCTTCGTCTGCTGGTCGTTCTTCAAGGATTTGAGTTCGCCTCTTCGATCATCATTCCAAATCGGAGCAAAGTCATTAACTGCAGATTTCTTGATCAGATTGGAGTTCCGCTAACGCACATACACCAGATCTGAACTCACACTTGCTGAATTCAGTCCGCTACTGGCCGGAGTCAGTAATCGTAACAGATCGCAATTGTGCAGTTCGCCGGATCAAGTACAGATCTGATCTGCTTGGATCAGACGCTAACTTCGCGAAATCAACCGAAGCCTGGACTCATCGAGACAAATCGTATTATTGCCAATGTTGATTCAGCTTTCGTAGATTAATCGTCTTCCTCGCAGAGTGCTTTGAATCGAATCGATCTGGAACAACAATAATGAATCCTTCCTGTTCTTCCCATAGACGGCGCCAATTGAAAGTACAAAGAATTTCCCCCAATTTCAGAAAGAGAAAATTTTCACTCCCAATCTTTTTTTTAACCTCTTTTCCCTCTCGATCTCCCTTATTTATAGACGGTTACAACCTCCTCTGGCCTCGGCCTTATCTGCTCTCTTTGCCTGGACTCAACTTCTCTCATTTTAACATGGGCTTCTGCAACAACTTTATGGATCTGGGCCCATCCAACGTGAACTTGCTCCATCCTATCTATCCATACCCGACCTGTCCTTTGCAATACGGATGATACCAAGCCCAGGTCATTTTGGTGTCCTCATACACGAATACATGTATACATTGAACACAAAGCTGGTATATTTGTGATTTTAGTATTCACCATTTGGATTTGGTTGTAATTCTCTGCTATACAATATCTATTTTATTGCGGTCAGCTGGAGTTTTACAAGATTGTATATACATAGCATACTTTTTTTTTTTTTTTTTAATTCTATTTTTTTTTTTTTATCGAAATTTAATAAATGCGGATCAATAACATAACTGATGTTAATGTTGCATTTTTCCATTTCGCCGTTGTTGGAAACCTCAAGTGATGATGTTTTTATCTTAACAGCAAAGCTTGTATGACAATGATGATCGGCTAAGAATGATGGACACTTATCTTTCTGTTTCAGGTACCAATTTCTCATCTCTCTGTATATATAAAATATATAGCTAGGTATGTATTTTGGTGTATTATAATAAGTGTTTTTATATATTAATTTTAGGCTTCTACTCACTCTAAAGATTAGCTTTGAAAGATATTGTCACCAATATTATTTGGTTCCAAAATGACAACTGAGTTGGCCAAATGTCACTAACATAGTGGTCTATTTTCAAATGCAATCTGTAGTATCTGATTCTCTATAATCATTTTAGTCAATTTCATATTAATCATGGAATTAATTAAAGAATCATCTTGGAATATGTATGTTTGTAGAAATGGCTGGAGTTCTCTCTATTGGGGCTTCTTTAGCAATCTTTTGTATTAATTTCCGCGGAAAGTTATTTTGGATAAAAAAAGTTTGATGGGGAGTTGGGAGACAAAATAAATTTTAAAGGTACTGTGATGAATATATGTGTATATATAGAGTAATATTTAGAGAGAAATAGATGAGATAGTAATGGAAACTTTCATTGATATACTCGTGAAGTGTATCTCAGAACAATAGTTACATGAGTATTTATAGGCACAAAACAGAGGCTTTCAGTGTAAGTTCCAAGTGCAGCCTTTCTCCTCACGCCAATGTATATAGCTTACTTTGGAAGTTATTTCAAAAAGTCTTCCATCATCATTTCCTGTGGACATCAATATATATAACACTCCCCCTTGGGGTCCACTGCACTACACTAAGAATATGCCTCTTTAAAACCTTACTAAGAAAAACCCAGTGGGACAAAACCCTAGTGAAGGAAAAGAGTACAATATTCTTGTGTATCTGAAAATGGTATTGCATAGATTAAAACTGCCTCATTAAAACCTTGCCAGGAAAACCCAGTGGGATAAAACCTGGACGAAGGAAAACGAGTACAGTATGCTAATACCTCTTTGATCAATTGCTCCCCCTTATTAGTTCAACCCTGAAGATTCTTTAGTTGACGCATTCCAATATTGTCCACTAACTTCTTAAATGTTGTAGTTGGAAGCGCTTTAGTGAATAAATCTGCTAGATTATCACTAGAGCGTATCTGCCAAATATCGATATCACGGCTCTTCTGGAGCTCGTGTGTGGAAAAGAATTTTGGTGAAATGTACTTGGTTCTGTCACTTTTTATGTATCCTCCTCTTACCTGTGCAATACATGTTGTATTATCTTCATATAATATTGTTGGACTATCTTTGATTGAGGAGAGTCCACATGATTCTCGAATATGTTGTATAACAAATCTCAACCAAACACACTCTCTACCTGCTTTATGAATTGCGAGTATCTCAGAGTGATTTGAGGAAGTTGCAGTCATGGTCTGTTTCATAGATCACCATGATATAGCAGTACCACCACAAGTAAACAAGTACCCTGTTTGTGATCGGGCTGTGTGAGGGTCAGAAAGATAACCTGCATCTGCATATTCGATCAACTGGGGCTTTAATTGTCTTGAATAAAACAATCTCATATCAGTCATTCCCCGAAGGTAACGCATAATGTGTTTGACTCCATTCCAATGTCTTCGAGTTGGTGCAGAATTATACCGTGCTAGTAAGTTGACTGCAAATGCTATATCAGGTCTGGTTCAATTTGCAAGGTACATTAAAGCACCGATTGCACTAAGATATGGTACTTCAGGACCAAGAACTTCTTCGTCTTCTTCCAAAGGACGAAAATGATCTTTCTTCACATTGAGTGATCAGACAATCATTGGAGAACTCAAGGGATGAGCTTTATCCATATAAAAGCGCTTCAGGACTTTTTCGGTGTATGTTGACTGATAGAAAAGAATTCCACTTGGTAAATGTTCGATCTGCGGGCTGAGACAAAATTTTGTTCTACCAAGATCTTTCATTTCGAATTCTTTCTTTAAATAATTAGCAGTCGTGGTGAACTCTTCAGGAGTTCCCACAAGATTTAGATCATCAACATATACAGCTATAATGGCAAATCCAGATTTTGATTTCTTGATGAAAATGCATGGACAAACTTGATTATTCACATATCCTTCTTTGAGTAAATACTCGCTGAGTCGATTGTACCACATGCATCAGGATTATTTCAATCCGTACAAGGATCGTTGTAACTTGATGGAATACATGGTACGTGGTTTCAAGCTATTTGCTTCAGGCATTTTAAATCCTTCAGGGATTTTCATATATATATATATATATATATATATATATATATATATATAAATATATATATCACTATCTAGTGATCCATATAAATAAGCTGTAACCATGTCCATCAGACGCATATCCAGTCCTTCTGAGACTGTCAAACTGATCAAGAAGCGAAATGTGATTGCATCCATCACAGGAGAGTATGTCTCTTCATAATCAATACCAGGTCTCTGCGAGAAACCTTGGGTTACAAGTCAGGCTTTGTATCTTACAATTTCATTTTTCTCATTATATTTTCTTACAAATACCCATTTGTACCCTACAGGCATGACATCTTCAGGTGTCTGGACTACAGGTCCAAATACTTCACGTTTTGCCAATGAGTTTAGCTCTGCCTGTATTGCTTCTTTCCATTTTGGCCAATCATTTCTACATCAACATTCTTCGATGTTTTAAGGTTCAGGATCTTCATTAGCACCTGCAATATCAAGAGCAATTGCAAAGGAGAATATATCGTTAATAATAACTGTATTTCTATCCCACAATTCTCTATAGTTTATTGAGATCTCATTATTTTCAAATACCAGTGCCTCTTCAGGGGCTTGTGCCACTTTCGGGGCTACTTGTTTATAAAATTTAGATTGATTAATCATTTTTGTTGTTCCTTTTACAAGTGTGACCTCTTCAGGAGCGCTAATTCCTTTTGCAAGTGTGACCTCTCCAAGAGCGCCAATTTCTTTATTTGATTTATCTTGTACTTTCCTCTTCCGGGGAATAGTGTCTTTTGCACCGACTGGTCTACCACGCTTCTGGCGTGTCTTAGATGCATTTGCAACAACACTGACAGACTGTCCTACAGGGACATCAATTCTTACTGGAATGTTTACAGCTGGTATATGTGATTTCATCACTTTCTTTGTGTCAGTGACTACATCGGGTAATTGATTTGCAATACTTTGCAAATCAATGATCCTTTGAACTTCTAGTTCACATTGGTTTGTGCGAGAATCGAAATGAGATAAAGTCGAGACATTCCAATTAATAAATCGATGCTCTTCTGGTTTTTTCTTTTTTCCCCCTAATGGATGGAAAACAGTCTCATCGAAATGACAGTCAGCAAACCGTGCCATAAACACATCACCTGTCATATGTTCAAGATATCTAATAATAGATAAAGAATCAAAACCTACATAAATACCAAGTCGTCGTTGAGGACCCATTTTGGTGCGTTGTAGGAGTGCAATAGGAACATATACAGCGCAACCAAAAACTCGTAAGTGAGAGATACTTGGTTGTTGACCCATCACAAGTTGTAGTGGTGAAAAACTATGATATGCAGTTGGTCTAATGCGAACAAGTGATGCTGCATGTAATATCGTATGTCCCCAAGCAGAAACAGGTAGTTTAGTTCTTATAAGTAATAGATATCGTATGTCCACAAGTAGTTTAGTTTAGCTATTAACTAAAGACGTTTGATAAAAGATTCTGCAAGACCATTTTGGGTGTGAGTGTGTGCAACAGGATGTTTAATAAGGATGCCAATTGACATGCAATAGTCCTCAAATGATTGAGATGTGAATTCTCCGGCATTATCAAGACGAATAGTCTTGATTGGATAATCTAGAAATTGTACTCGTAATCGGATTATTTGAGCAAGGAGTCGAGCAAATGCAATATTACAAGTTGAAAGTAAACTTACGTGTGACCACCATGTTGATGCATCAATTAAGACCATAAAATACCAAAATGGTCCACACGCTGGATGAATTGGTCCACATATATCCCCTTGAATTCGTTGTAAAAATGGTGGGCATTCAACAACAACCTTGGAAGGTGATGGTCTGACTATTAATTTACCATGTGAACAAGCAGTACAAGGATAATCATTTGCTAAAAGAATCTTCTGGTTCTTTAGTGGATGATCATGTGAATTTTCAATGATTCGGCGCATTATTGTTGACCCAGGATGACCAAGGCGATCATGCTAAAGTATAAAAATATTTGGATCGGAGCACTTCTGGTACGTCACTGCATGTGACTCAATTACTCTTATATTTGTATAATATAACCCAGAAGATAAAGCAGGGAGTTTTTCTAATACATGCTTCTGGTATGTAATACAGAGATATTCAATACCCCCTTCATTTATAGTCTCAATATGATAACCGTTGAGACGTATATCTTTAAAGCTTAATAAATTTCTTTTAGATTTTGTAGAGTATAGAGCATCATTAATATTCAATTGTGTTCCACATGGTAACACAATGATAGCTCTTCCGAAGCCTTCAATTAGGTCTGCTGGACCTGATATTGTATTGACACGAGCTTCAACTAATGTTATACTTGAAAAATATTTTCTATCTTGGAGTATAGTGTGTGTTGTTGCACTGTCTGCCAGACATATATGTTCACCATTTATCTTGGGTACAGTCAATGCCTTAGTCAGATCCATGTTTCTTTATACACACAAAATATATATTTCATTACTTCAAACTTGAAATACAAACTAGATTTATATGCAAGATAGCCAAAATAAAAACATACTAGTACAACCTAGATAGAGACATATTGATACAGATAAGCTAAAACAGACAAGGGATAACATGCTAGAGAAGGACACATTAATTGGTATGGACATTTCAATCACCAATCAAATGATCACTACTACCACTAGTATCAGCAAAGAAGTCAGAAACATCAAAGTGAGTAATATCAGTTGTTAAGTCGTCATCCACAAAATTCATTTCAATTTCTTTTCCTTTTCCCTTATCATTCATTGAGGCACGGTAAAGATCAACTTGATGTTTGGGCGCACGACAGGTACGCGACCAATGACCTTTTATTCCACATTTATAGCAAGGCTTGTCATCATATATCTCAGGAGCTTTGTTCTGCAAAGCTTTTTCTTTTGCCTGCTTGGTCGCATTTGAATTCCACTTCTGGTAGGACGGTGTGGAGTTCCTTTTGGGAACCAATGAGGAATTATGACCACCACGATTATTATAATTATTTCTATTGCAACCACCACGACGTCCGCGTCCACGTCTATGTCCCTAATCGTGAAATGATGACACATTCGCTTCTGGGAATGGTACAGATCCAGTGGGACGGGACTGGTGGTTTTGCATCAAAAGCTCATTATTATGTTTAGCCACCAACAAATAATAAATCAGCTCAGAATATTTGGTAAATCTGCGTTCTCTATATTGCTGCTGAGGGAGCACATTTGAGGTATGAAATGTGGAGTATGTTTTTTCCAACATATCATCATCAGTAATTTTTTTCTCCGCATAATTTCAATTGTGAGTTGATTTTAAACAAGGCTGAATTGTACTCACTTACACTTTTAAAATCCTGCAATCGCAGGTGGATCCAGTCATAGCGAGCTTTCGGAAGGATCACAGTTTTCTGATGCTCATATCGTTCTTTCAGATTTTTCCACAGTGTAAGTGGATCCTTAACTGTGAGGTACTCTACTTTTAGTTCCTCATGGAGGTGATGGCGAAGAAAGATCATGGATTTTGCGCGGTCCTGCAGGGACACATTATTGTTTTCCTTAATTGTTTCTCCGAGATTCATGGCCTCCAAGTGAATCTCGACATCAAGGGTCCATGATAAGTAGTTTTTGCCCGAGATGTCAAGTGCCACAAATTCAAGCTTGGTAAGATTTGACATTGTGAACTATAAATGATAAAATAACATAGTTAGAATTATTTCACAAAAAGAATAATCAATTTGAGATTATAAAAATACTTCAGTCACTATAGTATGATTTGTCAGTATATTATATAATGTCAACAAGTTAATTATGTGCTTTCAGTAAACAAAACAATAGCAAAAAGACAAAATATGTTTACACTAAAAGGCATATATAATTTATATTTCTACGTTTTACAAAACTTCAGGTTTGTAAAGGTACTCCGTGTAAATGACTTCAGGTCAAAGAATTTCAGATTCATTTGGACTTCAGGCCAACAAATTTTACGAAACTTTGGGTTTGCAAAGAGTACCAAATATTTGTGAAACTTCAGGCTCACAAATTCTCAAATTCCCAATTTGTCATCTTCATTTCTGTAATGGTATGTACCCTTGTAGAAATGACTTTTTTACTTATAAATATTTGCAAAGATTTATGCGGGCAAAGATAATGAATGGAGGCTTTTAGAAATCTTTATTCCATCTAGAACTTCTGTTATATCTTAATTCATAACTTCACATGCTTCAATTTTTATTTTGTGTGTATATATATATATATATATTTTCCCTTTGTTTTGGTTCCAAACCTTTCTATAATAGTATATTTTATGAACAAAATTCAATAACCATTTAGGAAAGCAAAAAAATTTTCCTTCAAAATCCAATTTTGTAACATTCTTATGTTGATTGGCAAGTACTTGTTGGAAGCATTGTTGCATTTCCCATGCTATTGTGTCTTTGCATTGATTGTGAGAACAATCAATGCTTCCAACAAGCAAGTAAGAACACAATATTCGAATCTGACACGCCATGTTGCCTCAAAATTTCAATGTTGGAGAACGTATTAGCACTGCGATAGTTCTCTACAACACTAGGAAATCGTTTAAAGGCGGTGATAAACTTATGATGTGAATCAAATAAATTGATGAACAAAGTGAAAGATGGGATGATATGGTTCGCCAAGCTTCGTGTCAGTATAAGTGGGTAATTGGACACTAATATGGCGAGCTCAGCGCTGGAAATGCCGGTGGAGTAAAAGAAGTCGAATTTGGACAAAAGCTTTTTCTTGGGATCCCATAAGAGAAGTTGTGGGTGTTTTCTGATGACAGATGTGACCTGGGTTTTGCTGAATCCATGGTTGATGAGGAAATTGAGAACTGAATCTGGGTTGTCTAGGGTTTTAAGATTGACCTTTTTGGAAGCTGAAATGGCGGTTGCTGGAGACAACCCACATGAATTGATGAGGTAATTGACTGTAAACGAGTGTTGATTTGTGGAAGTTGAGATGGATTTGAGAGATGATGACAGTGGAGAATTGGTTTGTAGGGCATAAAATTTGTGGATTGTTGAGTGTAAAACAGAAGACCAATTTCAAACGAACAAGCATTTTACTATATTCATAAATCATTGGAGAAGAAATGTGATTGTCACTGTTAGAGAGGAACTCACCTGATCGTTGGTCAATCATTCATGGGTGCTGTTGAACAGAAGAACCGCCATAGCCAATCTCCTTCGCTTCTCTAGGGTCGTCATGATGATATGACTTCACTTCCTATTTTAACCTAATTCATGATTTGGTCTGGGCTTGACGTCTTTATGGACCAAACTGGACTAGGAGTTTAGGCCCACTGTCATTCATTTGGAATTGGGTGTACTTTATTCAGATGACAATTAATTAATTTTATTTTTGTTTTTACTTTATTAGACCGAACTGGACTAGTAGCTAAGGCCCATCTAAGCTTCTGCTAGGCCCAAGGCGTCGTTGTTGTTACAACTTTCAAACTTTGTCTTGGGTACATGCATACATATAGTCGAATATTGCTTAGATGGGCTTATTGTGGCTAGAAAATAAGAAATGAGGGTTTTTTATTATTTTTTTTTTATAATTTTCCCGAAAGGGAATAAGCAATGTTAAATTGAGTAAGGACTTTCAAAACTAATCACCACTTCTAAATATCTAGGAAATTTAGGAAAATTACAACAATCAAGTGTTGTTGTGTTTTTTTTTAGGCGGGAGGAATACAATTGGAGATTTAAAATTTTAACAGATTTATTTTATTCCATTCAGAATTAAAGCAAGGAAGATCAAATACACAGTAAGGGTTTCTGTTCGTAAAATTTGTGAAAAATTTCAACTAATCTGCAGGCGGGGATGAATTATAGTAATTTATTCCAACCCGAGACACAAAACAAATGCAATGATAATCTTTCTAGAAGAGACTCTTTAAAAGACCCGATGTAAAAATAAACAGAAAGGGTCTGTTTTGACATGAAATGGATATATCCATATATCTATAACTCATATTTATGAGATGATAAGATATGACAAAAGGTATACCAAGAATTGGTTCACGTAGAAATGCAATACATTATTAATTTTTCTTTGTAATTCTTTCTTTAGCCAGCTTTTCTTAATTTTGATTTTCTAAATGTCTTTTGAAATTATTTGTTAATCATTCCATTGATGTTTCCATAATCCTTCATACTACACGTTAGAGATAAATTTGATTACTAATTCACTACTATATAATAAATAAATAAAAAATTAATAATTCTTTTAAAAATTTACATACACTCTTCAATTGCATATTAGCAATTATGTTGAACCTATACAAACTACAATCTCTCTAGATGCAGCATCAACAAATAATGAATGAGATCATTTCATAATGTGGTCCAATTATGCAAATCATTACATATTTCATGTTGCAGTTATAAACCGTCATGAAATTTTTTTCAACCTCATCTATCAGATGGGCGGGCATAAGCAGTACACAACACTATATTACACTTGGCTGGTGCAGTTTGTAGATACAGCGTGACTTATAATAGTTTAGGCCCACTATCAGATGATTCAGATTGAGATGATAAATAATTAGTCTGTACATTTTTTTTATTATAATTTTTTTTATTTTTTTTAAAGATAGGATGGTACATTGGTAAATGCACTATCTTGAAGATATAAATAGGAGCTAACGAGCCCTTCCGGTAAACTCATTAGCACCAATAGGGAGAAAAAAAAAATGCATTTGTTATTAAAAGAGAGGTTATTCGTTATTCGTGCTCCCTTGACTTCGCTTTCAGCGGCTGAGTCAATCTCAACGATGACTTCGACTGTCATACGAATCACTCCGACGATTTCTTATCTTCAGCAAACCGATCTTCCTTAGGTTTCTTTTTCCGCTTCGTAGCCGCCTTATATATATATATATATATATATATATATATATATAAATACACACCGTACCGCACAATCCCTTTTTTCAACCTTCACCAGAAAACCACTCAATCTCCAATTAATCCTCTTCTAGCCGCAAGACCTAATCATAAAAGCTACAAATTCCGTCGCAAAAGCCTCAAAAATCTGTTGTCGCCGATCACCAAACCAACCCAATCGCAACTGCCCAAAAAATACATGTTACTTTTTCAATCAATTACCCTCCAAACATCGACATTTGCAACAAAACAAATTTTTTTTTTTTTAATGTTTTCCCACCTTTTCGTCGTTCTTGTCGTCGCCAGAGTTGGAGGTTAAAGAAAAAAGAGGGAGGTGGATTTGAGAGAGAGATGGGTGTTGGCGGTCGTGGACGGTGGAGGTGGTTGTGAGGGAGGAAGAATCTTTGTGGGGGAAAGAGTGGTGGTGGCGGCGGTGGTGATGGCTGCCATGGACGGACGGTGGAGGTGATATTGGCCATGGGTAGTGCAGGTGGTTGGAAAGAGAGAGAAGATGGACGCACGTGTGTGTGCATATATATATATATTCACACACACACACAACTATATGAATATTCATTGAATAACAATAAGGTTATTTTTCTCTTCCTGAATTTTTACCTAGTCACGTGACACAGTGCCTTTTTTTGCCTTTAAATTTCACACGGCCATCTAACATTTTGCAACAAATTGAAAAGTTGAAGGGGTCAAGTGTCTTTATGATAGTTCAAGTGGTTTTTTTTTGAGAAAGAGAAAAATGTTCAAGAGTTTAATGCACTTAACCCTAGGTTTTATTAATAGGTGCACAAAATTTGCTATTTTATATTCAATAATAAGTGTTTAATGAATCGTTTTTACTCCTTCTGTCCGTCACAGTTTCTTAAACAGGACATCTTTTTTATTCTTATTCTTGCTTTTCATGTTTTATAGGGGCTGATTTTGAAATGAAAAGAAAAGACAAAAAAATGAAAAAAAGTGATAAATTAGCTTTTAAAGGTCTTGAGTTTAAGACTTGATTGCAACCACAATATATTAGGAAGATTTTATATACATTTTGATAAGGAGAATTTAAACAAGAGATAAGATGACGTGATTCAACAGGGTAAGGATAACTTTGGCACAATTTGAAGTTCAAAGGGGTAGATCATATCCCTAACAAATCTATCAACAAACGGATCTCCTCTGATCTCGCAAACGAACTGAGGGAGAACGGCTATAAGAATGAGATCCTACCAGTCAATCAGGTAAGACGAAAAATGATTATTAAATCCCTACTTTTCTTTTAGACTTCCGGTGACCAACTTGATCATCGGATAGCTCTTGGCAGACACCACACCGGCGCCTGTTAAGATTCATCGATCTTCTACTCTCTTCTTTGCAGGAAAACGGTGTCGTATCGGGCCGCGTGAATTTCTTCCCCAACAGTTGGCGCCGCCTGTGGGAAACGACGATTCCCTTAAATCAATAAATTACTCGGTTGGGTATATGCATTTGCGGTCTGGTATAGTAACTGGAGAAGAAACATCGTTGCAGGGATTCAGTCAAAAAGAAGGGTCGGGTGAACACCTAGACGTCCCAAATGACCAAGAATGGCTTGCAACATTGGTTGGAACTACAGGTCCAAACTCTGAATCAGGGTATGGACCAGTTGATCCAGCAAAATGCAGCGATCCTGCAACATCTTATCCCAGTGGGACCACCACCTCAACAAGAATTATTCGACCCATATTCTCCCAATCTGAATGATGGGGGAGAAAACGAGTAGGACCTAGAAAACGATCCTCCTTATGAGTTCGAGGCAGAACAAAGCCAAGTCAGGAACCTACACAGAGAACCTCATCTTCCGCCTCCTCGAAATCCCTAGCCTCAAATAGGCATAACCTTCTGTGTTGAGGAAAAGACAGAGAAAGTTATCTATTTCGACCTGCAGATCGAGGATCTCAAGGCGAAAATGGAAGATGTAATGCAGGTTATGAAAGGGAAAGGTCCAGCCGCCATAGATAACATAGTTCAGATGACCAACTTGCCATTCAACCCTGCCGTTATGAAATGTCCCCTGCCTAGCAAGTTCAGGATGCCCTCGTTCGAAAGCTTTGATGGGACCAAAGATCCCTTCGATTACTAGAGACCTTTTAAGCTCTTATGCATTTACATGCCATGCCAGATGAAATCATATGCCTAGCTTTTTCCACTACACTTAAGGGATCGGCAAGAGTTTGATTCAACAAGTTGAAGCCAAGAACCATCGACACCTTCGAAGAACTGAGTAAACAGTTCGTGAGCCACTTCATTGCAGGTCAGAGGCATAGGAGGCCGGCCACCAACCTGCTTACTGTGAAGCAACAGAAGGAAGAGTCGATCCGAGAATACATCACCCAATTCAACACAGAGATGTTGCAGGTAGAAGGGGTGGACGACAAGGTGGCTTTGACCGCTTTCATAAGAGAACTCCAAACCTCCAAATTCTTGTTCTCCTTATCAAAAGAACCTCCTACCATCATGGCAGAGTTGTTGATCAAAGCACAGAAACACATGAACACTAAAGACGCCATAAATGCACAGAAAGGAAAGGAAGGAGAGGAGAAGAAGAACTCAGCCCCTCTCGCAGGGATGAAAAGGATACCAAATATAAAAGATCATTCTTCAGCCAAAGCAATAGGACATTACGTGAGAAAGATTCAGATAAGTATGCTGACTACACTCCTCTGAATATGTCAATTGACCATATTTTCTTACAGGTCCAAGACAATGCGCCATTGAAATGACCACGGAGGATAAAGTCTGATCCAGCGAAAAGATCTCGAGATAAGTATTGCAGGTTCCATTGAGATCATAGGCACACTACGGATGATTGTTTTGACCTTAAGAATCAGATTGAGAAATTGATTCAAATGGGTCACTTACAAAAGTTCGTTGCCAATAAAGGGACAAACCCTAATAAGCGCATTCTAGGGCAGCAATCAATTGGGGAAATCAGTATCATCTCTGGATAAGTAGACCTGGGAGAATCCAACTCGGCTCAGAAGGCTAGCGTGATAAAAATTGTCTCACAACTGGAATTAGCCTTATCAAGTCATTCAAAATAAAGACTGTGGGCATCTCAGTTAATCATTTTAAATAAAAGATAGCTCCCTCACGTGTTATTTTGTTTTCCAATAAAGTCACCGTCACCAATGAGATGGATGACCCTTATTTTTTACGCAATAAAATATTATGTTTTCAATTACCTATAGGGATGGCAACGGGGCGGAGTTGGGGTGGAGTTGGCTAAACGTTACTCCGCCCTGTTAAAAAATCCGTCATACCAACTCTGCTCCAACTCTAGGACGGGTTCATAATTGGTATACCATCTCTGTCCCTACTTCGATAGACAAAATACCGACTCCGCCCTGCATACTTCGTTTAATTGCGGGGCGGAAGCGGGGTGGAGCGGAGGCGGATTATGCCTCTTTTTGATTTTTGTGTTGGCTACAGTTTTATAATTTTGATTTGTGAACTGAAGGGTGGAGAGAAGTTAGAGACTCAGAAAGGTAAAGTTGAATTGATTCATGGACTTGGGATAGAATACTAAGATCTTGAATCCTTGATTGATTGATTCTTGAAGATTGAATCATGTGCACAATTTTAGAATTTAAGTAAGTAGTGAGTTTAGTGAATATTTAGTCAAAATATATTAATGGACACTTAACTTAAATATATACTATATATATATATATATGTATATAATCAGGGCGGGGGCATCACTAAATCCGCCCTCTCCCCAAATCCGCTTTGGGTTTTCAATTCTTTTACCATATCTGCCCCAAACCCATTTATGGAGCTACCAAATTCGCCCCATTAAGAGCAAAGCAGGGCGGAAACCCGGCGGGTCGAAGGAAATTGCCATTCCTAGTTACCTACCTATGTGGTAATTAATGCTTTACAGAAAGTTAACAAAAAACCAAGCTCCTTTACTAAAGGGATTAAACGAGTAAAGCTCATGAAAACAGTTCCCTTACTAAAGGGACGAGCTAAGTGAAGCTCGTAAAAATAATTCCCTTACTAAAGGAACGAGCTGAGTGAAGCTCATAAAACCTAATTCCCTTACTAAAGGGACGAGCTGAGTGAAACTCATAAAAATTAATTCTCATATAAAGAGACGAGCTGAGTGAAGCTCGTAGAAACTAATTCCTTTATTAAAAGGATGACGAGCTGAGTGAAACTCGTAAAATTTATTCCCTTGACAAAGGGACGGGTTGACTGAAACCAATAAAATTTATAAATAGTATATTGGATTTTCAAAAGAAAAATCCAGTTTTACATTACTAAGAGTCATTGACCATGAGTTTAAACCCATGCCCTTCTAAATAGAACCTTGATTTGGTATCTGTATTAATTCCACCATTGGGAATAGTACCCGCGGGAAGAGAGCCCCAGACAAAAAAAAAAAAAAAAAAAAAAAACCTTACCCGGGGGAATAGTACCCAAGGCAACATTACCAAAGGGAAGAGTGTCCAAGGGTGCCCAAGGGAACATTACCCGGGGGAATAGTACCCAAGGGAACATTACCCAAGGGAAGACTGCCCAAAGGTACAAAAAAAATAATAATAAAAAATAACCCGAGGGAATAGTACCCGCGGGAACAGTACCCGAAGGTAAATAAATAAATTTTACATTCCCAAAGCTAAACGAGCAAGCTTAGGAATGGAGGGCAACTGATAAGAAGAATTTAAACAAGAGATAAGATGACGTGGTTCAACAGGGTAAGAATAACCTTGGCACAATTTGAAGTTCAAAGGGATAGATCATATCCCCAACAAATCTGGTAACAAACGGATCTCCTTTGATCTTGCAAACAACTGAGGGAGAGCGGTTATAAGAGTGAGATCCTAACAGTCAATCAGGTATGATGAAAAATGATTATTAAATCCCTACCTTTCTTTTAGACCTCTGATGACTGACTTGATTGTCGTAGAGCTCTTGGCAGGCACCACACCGGTGCCGTCAAGATTCATCGATCTTCTACTCTCTTCTTTGCAAGAAAACAGTGTCATATCAGGCCGTGTGAATTTCTTCCCCAACACTTTTTATTTTTTATTTTTCTTCCTATATTTTAATTTTCAAATTCTTTTCTTTTTCCCTCATAGTTCTTCCCTTCTAAACTCTATAAATAGGAATATATGTAGAGGAGGTGGAGGGTTACAAAATAGAGAGTGTTAGATATTTTATATTGTATTGCATTCTTTTTCCTTGTAATTCTTTCTTTTATTCGAAGGAAAACATCTTTATTTCTATGTTTTATTTTATTGTTAATATGTTAGCTTAAACACCTCTTCTCGAGGGAAAGATGAAGCCACCATGGCTGCCATGTAATTGAATTTCTGTAATGTCTTGTTTTAATTTTCTTCTTTAAAACATGTCTTTTATTCTTCTATTGTGTATTCTTAAATTGATAACAAAATTAAAGGGAGGATTCTTCGTAAACTAGTTAAAGATAATTCGAAGAATGTCTATTTCAATTTATGAAAGATATACTAGATTAAATAAAAAATTGTTCTCTTCTATATAAGCAAGTGTTGTTTAACTCTATATTTTCTTTCATCTTTTCAAGTTGTAATTGAATTGATGAAGTAAATTGCTTATAAGAGCACAATTGACAACTATCCCACTAGTGCGTGTTTATGTATATATATATATATATATACAAACCCCATCCTTTTTTCTTGTGAATATATAGTATATATAACTAGGATAGAGAAAGCTATATATAAGAACAAAAGTGTACGCATGTCTGTGGAAATGTTGTTTATGAAGTAGGGAAGGTGATGATCCCAAATAGAGAGGGAGATCAAGAAAGAGTGACTGACGGAGAGTATATAACGAGGGTAATATTATTTTTTCAGATTTTTTTATATTTTGGAATAAATGGGATTAAAAAATTAGGGGCAAATTTAACTTATTGCAAGTTTTAACGGTGTTAGTGACGGAAAAGTAAAATTAGACCTAAGTGATAGTAATTTTTGAAAGATATTTCAATGTGATATTTGGCCAAACTTAAATGTGTGTTAATGAAATTAACCCTTTCTTTTTAATGTACATTTTTCATATATATATATATATATATATATATATATATATATATATATCTCAACAAAAAATATAGTCATGTGGAGAAAATGTATAAGTTAATCATGCACATGACTATATTTTCTCCACATGACTATATTTTTTGCTGAGATATATATATATATATATATATATATATATATATATATATACAGTCCAGTTCAGTTGCTCCCTGGTGTGCATGGAGCAACATACGCGACTTTTATTTCAGTCGTTGGATTTCATCCAATGACTAAAATTGAAAACAACTATACTAGTTGTTTCTGGTTCTTTAAAAATGCAAAACCACTCAATTTGATTGTTTATAATAAGGAGGTATTAATAATGAAAAAATTAAACAAATAAGTCCACTAACATCGTTTGGATATAGAAGAGTAAGAGTAGTGGAGTCCTTCTATTATGGGAAAATAAATAAATAAATCTCTTCTTACAAAATTTTTAACAAAAAATTTATATATTTTTTTTCTAACTCTTTTTTTTCTATTCATAATTACTAAGTCCTTCCTTAGTTTAAATAAAATAAAAAAAAAAAAACCACGAAATTGAAAGGAGAGAGGAAAAAAAAAAAAAAAAAACCTTTGACACCTTCCCTAACGAAATTGAAAAAAAAAAAAAAAAAAAAAAAAAAAAACCTTCCTTAACAAAGGGTGTGTGGAATTCAAAATGTTGAGTGTGCCCTTTTACTATTGGAATATAATTGTGTGATGTTTTCATTTTTCATCATTTTTCTTTTTCTGGAATTTTTGATGTCGTAAGGGCATTTTTGTCATTTCACGTTTTTCATACTGGACGCCTTGGGGTGTGTCGGGTGTGTCGGAGAATTGGTTGGAGCATCCCATTGAGTTCAGGACTCTTGGAAATGCAAGGTTGGTCATTTTCGTATTTTTCAGTTTTTCGGGCCGGACCCGGGTGGGACCCGCTACCGGAATTGTTGAGAACGGGGATTTTAGTTGGGTTTATTTGCATGTCATTTATACTTTCTTTTATGTGCATCATGTGTTTTATGTGGTAGGTGTAGAATTGTTGCGTATTTTCATGTGTGGTGGGAAAAAGAAAAGTCAAAATTGAAAATGTTGGTGGTAGGACCCACCACTCACACACTTAGTGGTCTAGAGACCACATTTGATATCTCACTTTCTCTCTCCCCGTAACTCACTCACTTCTCCTCTAGTTCTTCACTTTTTCTTTTCCTTTTTGTTGTGATCTCCAAGTCTTGATTCCTCCTTCATTACTTGGAATTTTTGGAAGCCGATTACGGCAATTTGAAGAACACGGCGAGATCTTCACATCCATATAAGCAATTTCAGTTTTGGTGAACCCTAGGGATTCCAGTTTTGAGACCCATTTTGGGAGTTTTTCATCCTCCTTGAGGTAGAGGTTTCTAATCCATGCATTCTTGTGCTTATGTGAGTTATATTCTTGTTACTTGTTATATGATATGCTAGATGGTGTTGATTTTGTATTAAAATGGCTTAAATGTGTATATGAAGTATGCAATTATGTGTATTACTTTATTTGAATGGAAAGCATGTTTAAGTGTTAATTTTCTATGCTCATTATGTTGTTAATTTGCTAGAAATGTTATGTGAGAGTATGTGAAATTTTCTTGTGTAGTTTAAGTTGAAATTGTTGAAGAATGGTGAATACCTATGTATAACATGACACCTTCATACGTGAGCATCGAGAGGAAAATGAGAATGATTTGTTTGAAAATGAAAAAGGGGAAATTTGGGGTGAAGTTTTGATTAAAGTATTTTTATGAAAACCCAGTCGCCGCAGAGTCACCAAAGGGCTGTGGTGTTAATATAACCTAGAGGGAACTAAAAAATTCACCCTAGTGTGGTTGAGCTAACTGGCCCCAAATGACGCCGCAGAGGTACCAAGGGTCAGAGACAGTAGCCAATCCTTCTCTCGTATCGCTGCGGAGTCACCAAAGGACGGGTTATATTAACAGTTTGAAAAGTGATGGATTTGAATTTTGACAATAAGGAGCGACATACATGGTATTGCATTTCATGGTATGGCATTGTTTACTTTGAATTTGGAATTTATGTTGTATCCTTTCCCGGCATCGCATAACCCCCATCCTATATTCCTATTCATTATTTGGATTCACGAGGTTACAAGAGGTGTGTCTTAGGCACCACCTACTGAGCAAATTGCTCACCCCTTTATATTTAACATTTTTCAGATTATGGGAAGGAAGTGGCGGATGACAATCCACCGTAAGCTTGAGGGTTGCTAGAAGATCATTTTTGTTATCTTTTGTTTCTTAGAGCCATTCTTTTGTAAAAGCATCTTTTGGGATGTCATTAAACTTGCTATCATGGCTTTGTAATCCAAGTATGAGCTTTAGCTCTATTTTGATGTAAAAATGGTTCAATGTGATGGCTATGAATGAATTGTCATTTAAAAGCACTTTAACGACGATGTGTCTTATTAGAATGTTGATGATTATGTCGATGATATATAGTTATAGCACCTAAAATGTTTCAAGAACGGGTCTAGAGTATTTTAAAGGGGTCCTTTCATCATTTCTCTCATTCCAACATTTCAGTAGCAATTCCAGGGCTCGTAGAGCCATTTCAGTCGATCGAAATGCCTGCTTCGGTCGACCGGTCCATCCAGAGACATCTGTGGCTGTTGAGGTTCTATTTCGGTCGGCCGAAATGCTTGTTTCGGTTGACCGGTTCAAGGGAGTTGCTTCGGCCAACCGAAGCTCCACTTCGGTCGACCGAAGTGCATCTGTTCTGTATATTTTGTTCTCCTCTTCAATGTAATTAATCCTAAGCCTTGGAAATTTGTTTTAAGCCGCTGTGAAGTCCAATGATGACCTTAAAAGTGATGTTTTGACATCAGAAAATGACAGGAATGACTTAGGTGACCTCGGGTTTAGGCAAGGACCCGGCTAACGGTTCGGACCCACGGGTTCGGGTCGTTACAAATTGATTTAAACTGATAAAAACAATACCAATCTAGTAAGACCATTAAATGAAAAAAAAAAAATCCAACCTTGAAAGGGTATACAAATACTAAATGAAGAATTATTGCAAATTCTATTAAAACGATTAACAGAATCCACATTCCAGTTAATAACAAGCTTAAAAAAATAGAGAAATAAATGTAATTACTAGGAGTTTCATGTATTTGATAGTAAGCTAGATCAATATTCAAAACTTGATTGCACAGTTTGTAAGAAATCCAAACAATGAATACAAAAGAAAGCATGACAACTTCAGCTGCTGAGAAGGTGGAACAAAAGGGGGATTTGGTCGGGGTGTATGTGACCGAGCTTGTAACCGGTTGGTCCTGATACTAAAAATTTTTAGTCTTTAACATGTTCCACCAATAAAACTCCAAGAAAAAAGCTAAGGATAACTTCAATCTTCTTCTCTCCACCTTCAACGTACCTAGATAAAAACAAAATAAAATAAAATAATATTCAATTATTTTGTACAAATGATAATAACAAAAAGAAGAATACATAAATATGTAAAGTAAACAAAATCATAATTATTTTGAAACAATATGATGAAAACATATTTTCAAAAAATAATAATTTAAAATATATAAACCTTTGACACAGTTTAGTCACTTGTTTCATGATCAGAATGTTCAGACTCGGAAGCGATATCCTCATCACTATTTATGTTTGATCTGTAAAAAAGAAAACAATGTGCGTCAAAAGTTATTTCATAAAGTGTAAGTGAATAATAATTTGAAAAAGAAAATATTTTACCCATTGTTAAGTTTCGGACAATTTCTTTTATTGTGATATTGTCCAACTTTGCCGCAACCATGACAATGCCTACGTTTTGACTTTCTTTTCTCTCTCCATGACCTCAGACGTTTAGCACATCCTTTTGCTCTAACTTGTAGGGGATCGTTAAAAGTTCTTTGTTGAGGCATGTCCCATTGCTTTTCTTTTTCAAACCCATTATTTTCAGCATCTTGGCTTGAATTCACAACCTTAAGTTGTTCATAAACTGTTTCCAATGTCTTTGTCAGTAGCTTAGTCCCTTCTTCTAAAATAACAGCTTCATCAACTATAGTCAATGCAAGTTGTAATAATTTGGTACGCCTAACCATAACTGACTTATCTTGCACATCTATAATCTCCACACCATCTTTACCTATTACACTTCCAACCCTTGCAAACTTTGTCCATCGTTTCATTATATAATGTTCAGGCAAAAACATTATTTGTTTTATTCTAAAAAAGGCTAGAATATGTTTGCATGGGATACCTTCAAATTCAAAAGATTGGCAACTGCATTTAACTTCTTCATTAATCTTATCATACACAACTCGGTGCACTTTAAAGCCTCCATTTACCACTTTAGCCTGGTAAGAACATTGATTTTCATTTTTCGTTGAAATAGTTCATCTATATTCATCACTAGCATAAAGCTCATCTTGAAATTTATGGAAGTATTGTTTTGTATACACACCCATTATTTGTTTCTCCATAGGCACTTTAGATCTCAATTTTGGTTGTTCATTGACATCAACATGATCATCAATCACATCTTCATGTCTTAGGTGTCCTAAAGCTCTGTTAAATCTTATAATAAAATCCATTAATGAATTATTTTTTGAGTAATACTTCTTGAAGAATGAGTGTGCGCTTTCTGCTCTTTGGCTACTAGACATTCCAGCAGAAAAATACTTATTGACATATGCAAGAACCCACTTATCACGTAATGCATACATCGTTCTCAACAATCATTTCCTTGTTGTCCACTTTTTTTCCAATGCATTTTTCCATCTTTGTTCAAATTCTTCAGTTGTCTCTGATTTCCATATGGATGCTTGATAAAGGAAATAGTGATCTCGGAACACTATTGAGTCTAACTTCTCTGGAAATTTTTTTAATATATGCCAGATACAATATCTATGAAGGGTGTGTGGAAGAGTTTAAGATATAACATTTGCCATTACTAGGTATTGATCAGTGATAATAACATTTGGCGAACCTTTTGGCATTGCTTTGAGCCATGTTTCAAATAACCAGACAAATGATTCAATAGTCTCGTCACTTAAAAAACCACATCCAAAAATGATTGTCTTTCCGTGGTGATTGACTCCTGTAAGTGGAGCAAATATCATGCTATAACGATTTGTGTTGTATGTCGTATCAAACACAACCACATCATTAAAAAAAGTTATACGCCTTCTTTGCATGTGGATCAACCCAAAAACATCGATTGATTCTATCATTCTCATCAATGTCAATCTCAAAAAATAAAGAAGGATTATTTTCTTTTTCTGATAAAAAGTACTCATTCATAATGTGTGCATCATGACCCTTGAGTTTTTCCCATATATCACGCTCATAGTTTCTAAGATCTCTTTCTGTACACCCAACATTTTGAATTCCTCCTGCTTGTGTCTCCAAAATATCAAATTGTTGATATGTGGGTGCATTTACATTTGCCAATTGTTGAGTCAATTTTCTCTTTGCATCTGAAACATTACGATGTGACCTTAATAAATGTACTTTCCTTGAGGTTGCATGTAATACCCCTAATTTTAAAAGGATAGTCCTGGTATTTATTTTATTGTTTCTAATGCATTTTTACTTGTTGACGTGCATATGTGTTAATTTTATTGCTTTAATTGTGGTTTATTATTTACTTGTTTTCTTTGTTGGGGTTTTTGTTGTGAGTTTAATTGAATTTACTTATTTAAATTGTTCTATTTTAGTTAGTGTAATTATAGTAATTATTTGGTTGTTTTAATTAACTTAATTAGAGGGTTGTTTTAATTGATTTAAGTTTAACTGATGAATTGTTTAAATGTATTTATTTTATTAAATATAATTGTTTTCTAAACTTAACGTGACTGTAGGGTTGGTTGCATGTATGGTATATATATAAGTAGCCGACATTGATATTATAAACTAGTTGGGTTTTACGGGCCGAGTTTCAGTTTAGGGTTTAGGTGGACTTAGATTTAAGGTGGCCTATAAATACATGTAAGGTTTCAGTTTAGGGTTTGAGAACCCAATTCACGGCATACAGAAAACAGAGAGATGTGTAGAGGAATCTGGGAGAGAACAGAGAGGGGAAAACAAAAAGGGGTTACTGGAAAAGTTTAGAAGGAAGACATTGAGATTTTTGGAACCGAATCTCATAGGCAAGTTCTAATACTAACTCTACCTCTTTGGCCTGTGTTCTTTGCATCCCTAATTAAATTCCAGGATGAAATAAATTTAATTTAATTTGTTTTAACTTGGTTTGCACGGTTATTTGGTTTTTAAAACAGTATGTGTTTTCTGTATCTGTAACTTGTTCGTTTTTAAACGGTTTTGCATAACTCTTATTCTAATGATAATTGATTAATGTCTAATGAGTTTAAATAGTTCTGGAAGATGTTTCTGTGCATCGTTAATACAATCCCAGGTGAAAGTAAACCGTTAAATTAATTTTTGGTTGCATAGAAATTATTCAACATCGTGTGTGTTACCGATTGGGTTTTTGGCTTGTTTTAAATCTGTTTGGAAAAATTCTTGTTCCGATTAGTTTTGATTAATGAACAATGAATTTAATTAACTTTGGAACACTCTAGGACTGAGTTTTAATCAATAATAAACTTGGGTTGAGGAATACAGTTGCCGGACATCGCCAGAATTGGAAACGAAGACGCACAGGGGAAGAGCCTACTCTAATTAGAGTAGAGCAGGCTCAACAAAAGGGTAGAGCAGGCTCTACCTTAGGTAGAGCCGGCTCTATGGGAGTCTAGAGGCGGCTCCATCATGGGGGAGCCGGCTCTACCTTGTTGTGGAGGCGGCTCCACCTTTTGCGGAGCCGGCTCCTTTGATTTTTGCTTCCAGTTTTAAGTTTCTGCGAGACCTGGGCTACGGGGATTGAATTCTTGACATTCTAGGATGAAAATAGAGTGTTTCGAAAGGTATTCAGAAGGGTCTAAACTTGTGTTAAATTTTCAGAAGGCCTGGTAATTCATAATCTTCCATAAGAAGCTAAAAGAAGGAACAACCAGAAACTCTTAGGAAAGAGATCAATATTACTGTGATGCGGATAATTCAAGTTGCTTGTTTTAAAATTAGCATTTGAACTAGGAATTTTAAGTTTAAATCATGTGACAGTGGTATGGGATTAAGCATCACAATTAATATAATGTCGGTTATGCTTAACAGGAAATTAATTGATGTTTACAAGTCATTATGTATAATCAACTAACTGGATGATATGGAGTAGTTTAAACGAGCATGTTAATTTTGATATTGATATTAGTATGCTGATAGGGGATTAAAGAATGGATTACACTTATTATCTGCGTTCTTAAACTGTTAGAGAATCATGTGTTGTTCATATATAACAAGCTTGCAATTTATATATTCTTGTTGTACTTGTTATAGATGTATGGATATTGATATTTATAATATCATCTGTATTATTAACAGTTGGATGGATGGTGTTATACTTGTTATGGATTGGTTGATATTGATTTTATCTCATTATTTGTATTATCAACATTGGATGGATGGTTTGTATACATCGGTATGGGACGGTGACATACTAGGGGGATTAGCTCAAAAACGCTAAGTCCTACCTACTCTGGATTAAGGGATGGATTAACTACAAAAGTTAAGTCCTACCTGTATTTTGTGTCAGATCACTAAATAGTTGAGTGACACTTTTAGTTTGGAACGGATTTTAAATATATTTTTATGGTGCCACGATATGAGCCTGAGTCTCAGAGTCGTTGGCTAGGGAGCATATATGCATTGGGATGTATAGCTGGCTATGATGGTTGGATGAATACCCTGCTAGGTCTAAGTAGTCATGCCCACCTCAGGTGCATTTTGCATGGTGCCTACTAGTCAGGTTGAGACGGGCCTGTAGTCCAGTGAGAGTCATGTAGTGTGATTATATATATATGTATCTACGGACTATTTAATTATTGTTGGATTGGTTAGGATGTACATGCGTATCGGGTCTCTGCTTGGGTAGTAGTAGTATAGAACTTGCTAGTGGGCCTGACCCACTTATTATTTTTCAGGTATTGGATGTTTGAGGTCTTAGAGCTTATTCGAGCTGAGCAGAGACGATCTTTCATTCTACCGACGATGTAGGACTTCTTTCCAGATATTCGATTTGGGATTTTATCTTCAGTTATTTATTTTCGTTCGGTTTGGATTTTTATTAGGGGTCCACTGGAGATGGATTCCCGAGTTGCAAACTTAAGAAGTTTGGATTGTCAGAGTTTAAATATTTATATTTGAGGATTTTTAATTTAGTATTCCTTCAGCTTATTATTATTTCTTAAATTCATTTTCTATTCTATGTTCGATTAAATATTAATTGTTTGACATTCTTCGGATCTGTGCTCAGACTTGATCACCCGTGGCTCTAGAATCGAGGGGTATCACATTGCAATTGGATGGTTATGACCCTCAATGAAACGAGTGATCACATATTGTTCTTCACGCTTAACTACGATTAACCTTGCTTTGCAGCCTTGTTATACATTTC
The DNA here is from genome assembly GCF_030987335.1 of Cornus florida. Taxonomy (NCBI): domain Eukaryota; kingdom Viridiplantae; phylum Streptophyta; class Magnoliopsida; order Cornales; family Cornaceae; genus Cornus; species Cornus florida. The sequence goes on along the minus strand of NW_026775578.1, from coordinate 40,101,283 downwards.
CCCGCTTTCGTTCTAATTTGTTGAAACCATCTATGAGATTCTCATTCATCTCCATTTCTTTCTCCTTTTTCCTTTTGTAAGTTTCATCCATTTCACTTTCTTTAAAGCAAACATATTGTTTCCAATATATTTCACCCCTCCCTTGTTTTTTCTTACTCTTATCTATTCGCACACTAAAAACGGCTTCTCGTGCATACTTATTGTAAAATTTATAAGAATCATCTAAAGATTTGAACTCTTGTACTTATCTTGGTTTCTTCTCATGTGCTACTTGAGGATTGTATATTTCCTCTTCTTTTCCTATCTCGACTTTTTCAACGTTGTTCATACCTATATGCAATAGAGAGTTCAAACAAAATAAATGAAAAACCAAATGTTATAAAAAATAATAATTCTTCTACACTTTTGCCTCTACATAAAAGATGTTGTTTTGAAACTATATATACTAGTCTATATGATTTAAATTTGATAATTTGGGCTACATGAAGATTAAGATTCCAAAACAACTCTATGAACAAATATGTATAATTTGCACCTTGATAGGCTAGTGTTTAACATAAATTATTCGTTGTCATATCTATCTATACAAACTACGATTCAATATATTTTTTTAAAGTTATGAAGACAAATTACAAGTGGAATGTAACACTGTAGAAGACACGAAAGAGAGGATTCACATATACAGAGCAAAGCACACACTCAGAAAAGACAATTAAGGTAATACAATCAAAGACCATTTTCTATTTTTACTGATTGAGAAGAGTTATCCATTTCCTTTTCTTTTTTTTTTCATTGCAATTTTTATTCTAATTTTTTACGTTAAACTCTTCCAAAACTTTTTTATTCCGCTATAACAAATTTGATATTATTCTATTTAATCACATGGATTATATTTGTTTATTAAAATGATGCTTTTATTATGGTTTATGTATTAGAAGTGAAATCTTTTGAAGGTCTTTCATTTTCTTCTTCTTCATTTTTTTTGCTACCTTGGCAATATTTGAAGAAAATCTAAGAATTATTTTATACCGGATGATAACTCCCCAAATTTTTTTATCTTCTTTCATTTTTAATATTAGCTAGGGAAAAAAAAAACCCTCAACAATTGGAGAAAAAAATTGATTATACAAGGATACGAACTAAAAAAAATGTCTCCCATGTGAAGCTATTCATGGTCATGCATCAAGAAAGGAGTATATTGAGTGAGATACTAACCTCTGTAAGAAATTTACCTAAGTATGTAGTAACAAAACTTGCACTGTTTAAAGAGAAAAAAATTTCACCAGAACATGAATATAGAGAAAAGAGCAAGAAGAAAAAAACATGTAAGTTTTCTGTAAAAAAAATTTGTACGAAGAGAATTTTTTTCTTTTTTCCCCATAATAGAAGGACTCCACGACGTTAGTGGAATTATTTGTTTAATTTTTTCATTCTCAATACCTCCTTATTATAAGGTGTTTAATTTTATATAAAACACTCAAATTGAGTAGTTTTGGAGTTTTAAAAAACTAGAAACAATTAATATAGTTGTTTTCAATTTCATTCATTGGATGAAATCCAACGACTGAAATAAGAGTCGCGTATGTTACTCCCTGCACACCAGGGAGCAACTGAACGGGACTGTGTGTGTGTATATATATATATATATATATATATATATATATATATAATACTAAAATCAAAGGCATTCTATAAATAGAACTACATAATTTGTGAAATTTCGATCGTAAGAGGTACTAAGTGTAAAGGACTTTAGATTATCAAGGTTTTGCGAAACTTCAGGTTCGCAAAGAGTACCAAGTTTTTGTGAAACTTTAGGCTCACAAAAAATATATGGTGTATACAACACTTCGGGTTTGCAAAGATCATCAAGATATAAATCATTTAGCATTTGCGAGACTTCAGGCTCATCAATTTTAATTTTATTATTATTATTTTTATTTTTGTGATGTATTAAAAAAACTAGAAATGTTTTGTTTGGCACAAGAGATATATATATATATATATATATATATATATATATATATAAAGGCATTGAAGTGGGTTGTGGACCATGCATCTTTGTGTATTTGGTGGGAGGGACGGGCAATGCATGGATGGATCGGTTTGGACAATGGATTTGATTTCAAGTGAAGTGGGTGAAGGAACGTCACACATTCTGATATCTTAAATTCATCTCACCTCTCCATCTGCCTCATTTGACCAAACAAAACATTTATGCCCACCTAGAATAAAGTCGGAAATCAGCATACATGTATAGAGTCATATTATGGAATCATCACTTATATCATTCTTCATTATTGGTTTTCTCCCTATCTATCTGTCGTGTGTAAATTATCTATGTTTGATTTCAACAAATATATTGATCTAATGGGATTGAGTTCGTTCCCATAATACATATATTTATACAACAACCGGGCAATAATAAACCTTTCAACCACCAGCAACAATACAACATTGTAATTCAGAAATGCTGAACAAATAATATGTGATCGGGGCATGAATCCCCCCACCAATGATGTTACCAACCTTCTACTATTTATAAGAGCAATGATACATCCTTTTGCAACAGATATGTTCCACTCTTACCTTTATAATCAATCTCGAGCACCTAAATTTAAAAGGTCTAATTTTTCTTAATATAGTTTCAACAACTGAGGAGCTTCTTCCTCGTAAGAGGTCACAAACTTCTCGAGGAACAAACTCTCTGTACAATCTAACAATGTGACTGCACTAATGGGTTTCTTGATCAAACCTTTCGGCAACAAAACTTGAAGTACCGAACACCTTGGAAGTATCCACTTACCCAAGTTGAATGTCATTAATCTTGGACAACGGGCAATTAGGGAAGACTTCCAACCCGTTGTGTTGACATAAAAATTCAGCACCGCCATTATATTCTTCTCGGATACTATCGTACACCACGGACGTTTTGTAAAAGCAAACATTGTTTCTTCCTCAGACCAACCCCACTTGTCATAAACCTCCATCTTCCTTTTCCATTTTGGTTTGAGGTGAATGCCTTAATCGCTATAACAAAGTGGGCTTGTGAAGGGTTGAAACCCAATTTCTTAACATCCTCCACTACCTCATTTAATCTATCAGGTTTGAAGCTGAGTGGCCAAGTATGACAAGTAACTAAGAACACAATATTCGAATCAGACACGCCATGTTGCCTCAAAATTTAAATGTTGGTGGGGAACGTATTAGCACTGCGATAGTTCTCTACAATACTAGGAAATCGTTTAAAGAATGTGATAAACTTATCATGTGAATCAAATAAATTCATGAACAAAGTTAAAGATGGGATGATATGATTCGCCAAGCTTCGAGTCAATATACGTGGGTAATTGGACACCATCTTCGCGAGCTCAGCGCTGGAAATGCCTGTGGAGTAAAAGAAGTCGAATTTGGATAAAAGGGTTTTCTTGGGATCCCATAAGAGAAGTTGTGGGTATTTACTGATGACAGATGAGACCTGGGTTTTGCTGAATCCATGGTTGATGAAGAAGTTGAGAACTGAATCCGGGTTGTGTAGGGCTTTAAGATTGACCTTTTTGGAAGCTGAAATGGCGGTTTCTGGAGACAACCCACATGAATTGATGAGGTAATTGACTATGAACGAGTGTAGATTTGTGGAAGTTGAGATGGATTGAGAGACGAAGACAGTGGAATATTGGTTTGTAGGGCAAACAATTTAGGGATTTTTCCCTCCTAATTCTTCCTAAACTCTATAAATAAGGACATATGTAGAGGAAGTGGAGGGTTACAAAATAGAAAGAGTTAGAGATTTTATATTACATTGCATTCTTTTTCATTGTAATTCTTTCTTTTATTCAATAAAAAAACATCTTTATTTCTATGTTTTATTTTATTATTAATATGTTAGCTTAAACACATCTTCTCGAGGGAAAGATGAAGCCACCATAGCTGACATGTAATTGAATTTCTTTAATGTCTTGTTTTAATTTTCCTCTTCAGAACATGTATTTTATTCTTCTATTATGTGTTCTTAGATTGATAAAAAAAAATTAATGATAATTCGTAGAATGCCTACTTCAATTTATGAAAGATATACCAGATTACTTCTGTATAAGCAAGTGTTGTTTAACTTTACATTTTCTTTCATCTTTTCAAATTGTAATCGAGCCTTTCTTTCTCATCTCTCCATTCTTTCTCTTCCTCCTCTTGCCGCTCCAACACCACCCACCATCGCCGTGGCCACCGCACCACCCCTCTCTCTCTCTCTCCAACACCACCCACCACTTACCATCGCCACCACCACCCACTTTCACTTCCACAACACACGACAATAATTCCCAATTTGGTCCTTAAATCCACGCTCAGTTAGTGCAACAAGCGCTCGAAAGGCGAGATCGTGGTGGTTGTCGAGTCCGACAGGAACGTCGAGACCTTTTACGGCTACTTGGTCGCCATCATAGTTGATGAGGGCGACGTTGGAGGCGCTATCGCCGAAACGGAAGATGAAATTGATCAAGCCAAATCGAATGCCTCTTGTTCATCATCATATCGAATTCACCGGTGCGATTCATCCTTGACGACAACTCGCCTTCGTCGCCTAACATTACATGAATTCAACATCTACATACATAAACCATCTCATAATAGTATGTGGTGTTCTTATCAATCTAATTTGAAATAGGCTGTCACTCATCTAAACTTCAAAGCAATCAACAGAATAAAAATATATTCCTTCCCTTCAATGTTTACATACATAAAACATCTCATGAATCTAATTTGAAATAGGTTTTCACTGCTCATCTAAACTTAAAAAGCAATCAACAGAACAAACATATATTCCTTCCCTTCATAGGATGATATAAAATAAAATAAAAAAATCATCTGTATGAGCATCACTTGTAAAAGTATGTGATTCTATCCCATAAGGCCACGACTTCTTTTGCTTGCTTCACTAAAATTTACTTGATTCATAATAGTGCAAGCATTTTTTTCCCTCTGAAATGTGCATGTGATATTTATAATACAAAATATACAATGAAAACAAAGAAACAGATCAAAAAAACAAGCAAAGAAAACACACTGGGTATGGAACCCACCACATGACATCCTAATTCAAATTATATGTTCCCATTCTTACATTCATAATCACGAGCATCTAAATTTGAAAGTTCCAATTTTTGTTGATATAGTTTCAACAACTGAGGAGCTTCTTCCTCGTAACAGGTCACAAACTTCTTGAGGAACAAACTCTCTCTGGAATTCAACAATGCGTCTGCATGAATGGGTTCCTTAACCAAACCTTTTGACAACAAAACTTGAAGTACCGAACACCTGGGAATTATCCTCTTCCCCAAGCTGAATGACATTAATCTTGGACAACGGGCAATTCGGGAAGACTCCCAACCCATTGTGTTGACATAAAAATTCAGCACTGCCATTATCTTCTCCTCGGATACCATCATACACATCGGACGTCTTGTAAAAGCCAAGATTGTTTCTTCCTCAGACCAACCCCACTTCTCATAAACCTCCATCTTCCTTTTCCATGTTGCTTTGCTCATTGAGGTCAATGCCTTAATGGCTATAACAAAATGGGCTTGTGAAGGGTTGAAACCCAATTTCTTAACATCCTCCACTACCTCATTAAATCTATCAGGGTTTAAGTCAAGTGACGTAGAATGTGAAGTAAGTAAGTACACCATTTTTGAATCTGTTACGCCTTGTTGTCTCAAAATTTCAATGTTAGAGAGAGTATTAGCACTGTGATAGCTCTCTACAATCCTAGGAAATCGTTTAAAGGCGGTGATAAACTTATCATGTGAATCAAATAAATGAATGAATAGAGTGAAAGATGGGATGATATGGTTGGTCAAGCTTAGTCTCAATAAAAGTGGGTAATTGGACACCATCTTCGCGAGCTCAGCGCTGGAAATGCCGGTGCAGTAAAAGAAGTCGAATTTGGACAAAAGCTCTTTCTTGGGATCACATAAGAGAATTTGTGGGAATTTTCTTATCACAGATGAGACCTGGGTTTCGCAGAATCCATGGTTGATGAGGAAGTTGAGAACTGAATCTGGGTTGTCTAGGGTTTTAAGATTGACCTCTTTGGAAGCTGAAATTGCGGTTTCTGGAGACAACCCACATGAATTGATGAGGTAATTGACTGTAAAAGAGTGTTGATTTGTGGAAGTTGAGATGGATTTGAGAGATGAAGACAGTGGAATATTGGTTTGAAGGGCATACAATTTAGGGATTGTTGAAGGTAAAACAGAAGAGCAATTCAAACGAACAAGCATTTTACTGCATATATAAATCATTGGAGAAGAAATGTGATTGTCACTGTTAGAGAGGGACACACCTGATCGTTGGTTAATCATCCATGGGTGCTGTTGAACAGAAGAACCACCAAGCCAATCTCCTTCGCCTCTCTAGGGTCGTGACGATGACATGGTATCACTTCACTTTCTATTTTAACCTAATCCTCCTAACAAATTTTGTAACACAAAATTAATGATTTGGGCTGGGCTTGACGTCTTTATGGACCAAACTGGACTAGTAGTTTAGGCCCACTGTCATTCATTTGGAATTGGGTGTACTTAATTTAATTTATTTTTGTTGTTACTTTATTAGACCAAACTGGACTAGTAGTTTAGGCCCATCTAAGCTTCTGCTAGGCCTTGGGCCTCGTTGTTGTTAAATCTTAAAACTTTCAAACTTGGTCTTGGGTACATGCATACATATAGTTAAGGATGGCAATTTATCCCAACCTGGTGGGGAACCGTCCCGCCTCCGTCTTGTCTAAAGCGAGTTTGAAGAATCGTTTATTTAAATAAGGTAGGGATGGGGGTTGGGAAAAAAACCGGCCGGATTTGGGGCTGAGGAGGGGTAACCCCCGCCCCGCAACTGCCCTGATTACATATGAAATTACTCCTATTAACCCCTGCCATGCTATTTTACTTACTGATTTAACATATTATATATATATATATATACACACACACACACACACACACACACTTCAAAAAAAACCATACTCATTCATATCTTCTAAAGCGGGGCGGGGCAAGCCGGGATGGGACGGGGGCGATTATGGGAATTAGGGGTAAAAAAATAATTGGTTATGGGGCGGTTTTGGGGGTGCCGAATTTAAACGGGGACGGGAATGGGGAATGAGAAACCCGCCCCAACCCGCACCATTGTCATCCCTACATATAGTCAAATAAATGTTCTTATTCCTACTTTTCATGTTTTATAAGGACTGATTTTGGAAAAGAAAGGACAAAAAAATGGTAAAAATGTGACAAATTATGACTGCAAAAGAATAAAAGTCTATTTATTTCTAAAGTATACCAAAAACCTTGTAGGAGAGATGGTCCAGTGCTCAATTAGCTTTTAAAGAGGTCTTGAGTTTAAGACTTGATTGCAACCACAATATTTTAGGAAGATTTTATGTATTTTTTATTTTTCCTCCTATATTTTAATTTTCAAATTCTTTTCTTTTTCCCTCCTAAATCTTCCCTTCTAAACTCTATAAATAGGGACATATAGGTGGAGGGTTACAAAATAGAGATAGATATTTTATATTGCATTGCATTCTTTTTCCTTGTAATTCTTTCTTTTATTCAATGAAAAACATCTTTATTTCTATGCTTTATTTTATTGTTAATATGTTAGTTTAAACACCTCTTCTCAAGGGAAAGATAAAGCCACCATGGCTAACATCAGGCATGGACCTAGCATAGGATTATAAGATTCCCCACTAAAATTATAATTCGCCCCCACTGAATTTTTTATATTTTAATTTTGTACTTCAATTTTTTTTAGAATTTATGAAGATGCCCCACTAAAATTATAATTCGCCTCCACTGAATTTTTTTTTTTTTTTTTTTTGGCATTTTATACTTCAAATTATTGAGAATTTTTTAAGATGCCCCACTAATATTACAATTCACCCCCACTGATTTTTTTTTTTGCATTTTATACTTTAATTTTTTAAAATTTATGAAGAAAACTTCATTGAAATTACAAAAATGAACCCAGTATATAAGTTTGCCCCCACAAATTAAAAGACTGACCCTCCTCACAAAATTTTCTGCGTCCGTCACTAGCTGACATGTAATTGAATTTCTGTAATGTCTTGTTTTAATTTTCATCATTAAAGCATGTCTTTTATTCTTCCATTTTTTATTCTTAAATTGATATCAAAATTAAAGGGAGGATTCTTTGTATTAGCCAATTAATGATAATTTGGAGAATGCCTACTTCAATTTATGAAAGATATACCAGATTAAATAAAAAATAAAAAATAAAAATGTTCTCTTCTATATAAGCAAATGTTGTTTAACCCTATATTTTCTTTTATCTTTTCAAGTTGTAATTGAAAAGATGAAGTGAGTTGCTTATAAAAAGAAAATTGATAAGAACAAAAGAAATTTGTTTATATGGATTCATGGTCGTGGATTCTCATCCCTTGAGACTTTTTTTCATTATTTGATCAAACATTGTTTAATCTTATTTTTATTTGTTATATTTAATTTCATTGTTAAAAAAATCATGAAATTATTTTAAAATATTAATTATGTGGCCAAACATTGTACTTATAAATTATGGAAGTGATTGGTGTTTGTTTTTTTGTTAATTAAGAGATTAGAAATGAAAGAAAGAGTTTTGATTTGGAGAGATTGTGCCTCGTTACTCTGTTCTGGCCACCGTCGAAGTCGTGCCTAGACGATTTGGGGGTATATATATACAACCCCTTTCTCTCCCCTCCACAACCTATTCACATCCCCTTTCTCTCTCCTCTCTTCCCTCTTCGTTCTCTCTCTTTCTCCTCTTGCCGCTCCAACACCACCCGCCATCACTGCCGTCGCACCACCCCTCTCTCTCTCTCCAACACCACCCACCACTTACCATCGCCACCACCACCCACCTTCACCTCCACAACCCATGACAGTAATTCCCAATTTGGCCCTTAAATTCACGCTCAGTTAGTGCAACAGGCACTCAAAAGGCAAGATCGTGGTGGTCGTCGAGTCTGACAAGAACGTCAAGACCTTTTTATGGCTACTTGATCGCCATCATAGTTGATGAGGGCGACTTCGGAGGCGCTATTGCCGAAACGGAAGACAAAATCGACCAAGCCAAATCGAATGCCTCTTGTTCATCATAATATCTAATTCACCGGTGCGATTCATCCTTGACGACAACTCACTTTCGTCGCCGTTGCCTCCTTGTGTGTGTGTATACGTATATACATGTGTATATAAAAGAGAAAAAATGGAAGGATAAAGGGGCGGCAAGAGGAGGATGAGAGTGAACAAAGAGAGGAGAGAAGGAAAGAAATGGGTCTAATTAATTATTTGGGTAAAGTATTATATAAGGTTAGAAAAGGTAATTTCAACATTTAAATTGGTCAATATAAAAGTCAAAGGGTAACAATGTCAATTCATTACATGTCCGTGATCATTGGTGTGTCTTTGGTAACTATATCAAACTTGAGAGGGTGTCTTTGTTAAAAAATGACTCAACTTGTATATGATTGTCCTTAGGGCAAATCTGAGGAGGAGGTGGTGTACTTTACACTTTTTTTTTTTAAGAGAGGATAGTAACTCATGAGCACCAATATGAAGGAAAAAAAAATGCATTTGTTATTAGAAGAAAGGTTATTTGTGACTAGATAAAATCCAGGATAAAATTGCTGGTAAGATAAGAAATGAAGGTTTTTTAATTTTTCCCGAAAAGGTATAAACAATGTTAAATTGAGTAAGGACTTTCAAAACTAATCAGCACTTCTAAATTCTAAGGAAATTTAGGAAAATTACAACAATCAAGTGTTGTTGTTTTGTCACTACGACCTTATTTGGAATTAGTTCTCTATTGCTTAAAAACGCTTTTATTTTGAAATATTATTCAGTATAGCTCATTTAGATATTTTTGATAAAAAGTACTTTTAATAGTTACTAAAATTTTGTTTAGTATAACTTTAGAATGAAATTATAATTTGGACCTTTCGAAAATGCATTCTAAATAGAGGTTGAAATACATGTTGCTGAAAGTTAATTGATACACCATGAATTGAAAATACAGGTCTGTACTTTGGAATGAAAAGAAGATAAATAAAGTATGTTGATGTGCTGTCCGCCTCTTCAATCGGCATCTTTCTTTATTTATAGTCTGCATCTTTCTTTATTCGCGATCTTAGAATTGCACATTACTTTTTATTATTATTATTATTAAAAAAGGTACCAAAAAAAATACCTAATCAAGACACACACATTGTGTTGCAAACCTAAACCACCTAAACCGCTCTTCTATTTGGGGGTTCGGGGCTTATTCCATTCCAAACATTACATCAATTCAATGTCTACATACATAAACCATCTCACCATAGTATGTGCTGCTCTTATTAATCTAATTTGAAATAGGCTATCGCTCCTCATCTAAACTTCAAAGCAATCAACAGAACAAACATATATTCCTTCTCTTCAATGTCTAGACTCTACATGCATAAACCATCTCATCATAGTATGTGCTGCTCTCATGAATTTAATTTGAAAACACACTGGGCATGGACCCCACTCTTACATTCATAATCACGAGCATCTGAATTTGAAAGTTCCAATTTTTGTTGATATAGTTTCAACAACTGAGGAGCTTCTTCCTCGTAACAAGTCACCAATTTCTTGAGGAACAAATTCTCTCTGTAATCCAACAATGTGGCTGCACTAATGGGTTCCTTAACCAAACCTTTCGACAACAAAACTTGAAGTACCGAACACCTTGGAATTATCCTCTTACCCAAACTGTATGTCATTAATTTTGGACGAGTGGCAATTAGGGAAGACTTCCAACCCATTGTGTTGACATAAAAATTCAGCACCGCCATTATCTTCTCCTCTGATACCATCATACACCACGGAAATTTTTTAAAAGCCAAGATTGTTTCTTCCCCAGACCAACCCCACTTCTCATAAACCTCCATCTTCCGTTCCCATGTTGATTTGCTCATTGTCAGCAATGCTTGAACCGCATTAAGAATGTTGGTGTTTGATGGGTTGAAACCCATTTTCTTAACATCCTCTACTACCTCATTCAATCTATGAGGCTTGAAGTTGAGTGACCTAGACTGAGAAGTAAGTAAGTGGACAATTTTCGAATCTGTCACGCCGTGTTGCCTCAAAATTTCAATGTTAGAGAATGAATTAGCACTGCTATAGCTCTGTACAATTCTAGGAAATCGTTTAAAGGCGGTGATAAACTTATGATGTGAATCAAATAAATTAATGAAGAGAATGAAAGATGGGATGATATGGTTCGCCAAGCTTCGTGTCAATATAAGTGGGTGATTGGACACCATCTTCGCGAGCTCGGCGCTGGAAATGCCGGTGGAGTAAAAAAAGTCGAATATGGACAAAAGCTTTTTCTTGGGATCCCATAAGAGAAGTCGTGGGTATTTTCTGATGACAGATGAGACCTGGGTTTTGCTGAATCCGTGGTTGATGAGGAAGTTGAGAACTGAATCTGGGTTGTCTAGGGTTTTAAGATTGACCTTTTTGGAAGCTGAAATGGCGGTTTCTGGAGACAACCCACATGAATTGATGAGGTAATTGACTGTAAACGAGTGTTGATTTGTGGAAGTTGAGATGGATTTGAGTGATGAAGACAGTGGAGAATTGGTTTGTAGGCCATAAAATTTGTGGATTGTTGAATGTAAAACAGAAGAGCAATTCAAACAAACAAGCATTTTACTGTATATATAAATCATTGGAGAAGAAATGTGATTGTCACTGTTAGAGAGGAACTCACCTGATCGTTAGTTAATCATTCACGGGTGCTGTTGAACACAAGAACCACCATAGCCAATCTCCTTCGCTTCTCTAGGTTCGTGATGATTGAAGGATATGACTTTCACTTTCTATTTTAAACCTAATAACAAATTGTAACACAAAATTAATGATTTGGGCTGGGCTTGACGTCTTTATTAGACCAAACTGAACTAGTAGTTTAGGCGCATCTAATCTTCTGCTAGGCCCAAGGCCTCGTTGTTGTTACAACTTTCAAACTTTGTCTTGGGTATGCATACAAATAGTCGAATACGGCTTAGATGGGCTTATTGTGGCTAGAAATTAAATTTTGAGAAGGACTAATTATGGGGCAATCTTAAAGTTTTTGAAAATCAAGCCTATAACATTATAGGTTTTGTGTGTGTGTGTGTGTGTGTGTGTGTGTGTGTGTGTATCATAGTAAGGAAGTTTTTGGCCAGCTTTTCTTAATTTTGATTTTCTAATAGCTTTTTTTGGAATTATTTGTTAATCATTCCATTGATGTTTTCATAATCCTTCATACCTCAAGTACTAAACAGACATAATTATGAAAAACATAGCTTGCTTTGCTTATACTAATTAATTAATTCAACCACTAAACACGTTTATGTTTTGTTGCATTTAAGTACTGTTGTCACATCTTTCATGCTCCTTTCTGTATCTACACGACTGTGTATGTGTGTGTGAGTGTTTGTGGTATGGTGTATACATATAATATATCAAGCAACTACTCATTTATGTAATTGTTATTGTTTTAGGATCTTATCCAGCTGTGAGCTGCCCCTATGCTACAACAATAATTAATGTATCAATGTTGCATGCTAGAGTGTTTATTTAATATATATATGTATATATATATATGTATATGCATGCAAGTTGTACACTTTTATTTACACTACACGTGCATGTGAATTGTGAGTGAATGAATGAAAGAACTGTACCATTAATTGCTTATACAAGAAATTAAAAGGCACAACTTGTGATTTGTATTAACTTGTGCTTGGTTGACCTTTCACATTTAGATTTATAGTCAAAACATTATTATTATTATATATATAGTCTCATCAACATCAAGCATTGACTCTTGTTTGGTAGTTTCATCTAAATTTCAAATACACCTACTACTTGTATGGAGTTATAAGTCAAACTTCTGATTGGAATTGATGGTGGAACTAGCTTGTTCTTCACGGTTGTGGGGTTTCTTGCAACCACGAGGAACTTACATAGATACGTGAAACATTAAATCATTTTTGAACTTTTGAAAAACTCACACTTTTATGATTTTTTTTTTTATAGTTACGTGACTCTTCAAAAGTATTCCTATGGGACACATTAGACACATATTGCAAGACATGAGTATGATATATATGACCTACACTTTTAAGTGAACATATAGTTAAAACCCATATCCAATCATTCATTCATTCATTCATATTATATTATTAATTTAAAATGAGTTAAATGTCTATATTGAACACTATATTAAATAAAAATAGTACTTTACTCCAAACAAATAAAATAAGATAATTAAATAAAATGAATATCCATGTGACCTTCTATTTAAACGTCCGACACCTGAATACATATATACCCTCGTCCGACACACATATCCAAGTTCAGGTAACATATATAACTTATAGTACCATTGTAGTGCAAATATTGTCTGGTTAAATGTACAACACTTCTTTCAAAGTGAGTGATCCTATGTTTCTCTAATACAGGGTTGCAACTTGGACGAGTCAAACTAGCCTAACTAACTCGGTCTTTGAATGGGGTTGGATAGTATTTTTATTTATTTGTTTGTTTTTTGAGAAGAGGGTTGGACTTGAGTTGAAAATTTCAATCCATCAACAGACTTGTGGCCTAGTGGTATCAGACTCCTACTCTTTAAAGGGAGGTCAATAATTCGAACCTCAATAGAAATATGTATGTGTGAGTACTAAATAATAAAAAATAAAAAAGAAAAAGAAAAAGAAAAATTCAATCCATCCTTAATTTAGTCTCTGTATGGGAGTGTGAGAAGGGATAGATTGAATAGAAAACTAACATTTGACAACATTGGCATGGGACTTGGGAGTGTGAGAAGGGATATATAATTAAGTGAATAGAAAACTAACATTTTATATAATATATATATATGTATACACACACTTTTGGTAAGTAACATATCACAAGATTGCCCCACTACAAAGAAACTACAATATTTCATGGATTATTCAGCCAGTCAAACAAAATGGATGGTTTAGTAAGCTGCATATATTTTATTATAAAGATTGGTAATTAAAAATGACGAAAAAAATTTAAAAAAAAAATCTCTACAAATGTCCATAGTTTCTTATAAAAACAAATTAATATTTAATATATATATTATAGTTTTGCCAATGCTAGCGAGTTCTTTAGGACTTACTTGATTTGTAACTCTGAAAATAGTTCTCAAGAATTCAGAAAACAAAAAATAATTTTTCAGAGAATAATAAAAGATAATTCTCTGAAAACAGACTTTTTTATAAGTGAGTTTTCAAAAAACTGAATCAAGTATAATTTTTTATTTTCAATTACCGTTCTTAAAATGACAAACCAAGCATGCTTTAAATTTTTTTTGGTCTCCGTATAGGCTTTGAAATTAAAATTGTAAAAAATTAAGTCATATTCCAATTTCATTGCACTGATTGTATGCCCTACTTGAACTTTTAATTCTGTTTCATGTGTTTGACAATGGAGTCAATGACTTGCTTGACATGGTGCCGGCATCTCAGTCCTTAAACTTGCTTGACAAGTGAGAAAGAGAGAAAATAAACTTTGCTTGACAAGTGAGAGAGAGAAAAAAATATGTCATGTGGCTATGGGCCTATTTGATGGAACCCTTTCTTTCGAATGAGATTTTGTAATCATAATATCCTATACTTTTCCGAGCTATTTCATTCAAACCATTGACACCATCATTGGGTCCCAAATTGGCAACTGTTTTATCCCCACCACCGTCCATCAGGTTGATGCCAAGGCAAATGGACGGTGAGCCATAAACTTGTTGGAAGGTACTCCATTTGTGGGCCCTTTTATCTGATGTCATCTCCTAGTAGGTAACTTCCCTTATGGATATCAAAACCAGGCCATTTGGACCGAACCATCACGCCCATGCGCACCCATAGTTGTTGGATCCACACCCGCCCATGGTCCACCACTTGGTCCACATGGTGGACTCATCATACTAATAAACATATCTTATCGAAAGTTTTAATCACATCTCCCAAGATTTGTCATTATTGGATGGATTGATTTTCCCAATAACAAAATTTCCAATACAATACTGATCAACCATTTTTTTTTTTTTTTCCTTGACATTAACACTTTATTTTTTATATATATTTGAAAAAAAAAATGTGTGATACATTTTATGTGGATGCACAAGACACATTTAAGCATTCATTTTTGTTCTAATAACATAGACTTCTATCATTCTTTTTGAGTTGAACAGTAAAAACATTACTACAATGAGGTCTACATTTGTAATAAAATTCACTATTACCATACGCACTTAACTCAACTTGGAAATATTTTTTTGACTGATTTTTCTAACTTATTTGAATAGTCATATAATTTTTATCTTTTTAATGTAGCAAATATTCCACAATTGAACTTATTCACTACATCAATTTAATAAAAACCCTATATGTTTATAGACGTTTCCTACAAAACAAGCGGAATGGTGATCAAGGTGGACAAGCTGAAATATTCTCCTGACGATCAAGTCACTTTCTAGGGTTTATATATTAAAAATATATATATTTATTTAATTCTTCAGACCTTTTAAAGTCCACTAGTCACATTTTTTTAAAAGAAAACTTTCAAGTTGTTTCGATTTGTTTGAGATTTGAACGAGTTTTACATTAATTTAAATTTCAACTATCCTTGTATATGTTTTTATCGCTTATTTATTTTGAATTTTGGACTATATTTCGTATCCCTTTAACATATAATCACTATGGATTACATCCTTCGACCATATATATATATATATATATATATATATATATATATGTTTTGTGAGAGAGAGTGCGAAGGGGCCAACTCCTTGGTTGTGTGGCCCATCTCTCTACAGAGTAATGTAAAAAGTTCCACAACACGAGTTACAAGGAAAGAGGAAATCTGCAAGGGTCCAAAATGCAAAATCCACATTGACTTCAATGAAAAATGGTGTTGACTTTGATTTCGTCCCACGCCGTGGTATTGTAGGGTCGGTGCTACATACAGTATACATACATAACCGCGTTTTTTTGGGGTTTATATGTGAAAACATGATCCCACGCAGTACAGCTGTTAGTATTACGGAGTATTGAATATGCCCTCATGATATACAGCTGCACTTTCAACGGTTACTTTCTCACTTTTGCTTTATTCGGCGCCGTTTTGCTCCATTTTCTCAAATCCCCACAGAGCGTTCAAAAATAAATAAATAATATATAATAAATAAGTATTTTTTATTTATTTTTTCTCTTTTTTGCTTTCTTTCTTCTTGTATACTACTACATTTTTCTCCATACCTAGTTGGTAACTATTAAAAAGTAAAAAAGTCAATTTGATTTTAAAATTGCAAATGCTTCTATAGTCCAATTAATTAGTGTCCTGAGTAAATTTTAAAGTGACAAGTTTCTATCTCTGCATCTATTAATCTAAATTCTAATATTTCTTGCCTTGAAAAAAAAAGTAATTGATTTTAAAATTCAAAAGAGTCAAAGAACTTTTATTAACCTCAACCTCAAGAAGAATTGTGAATTTAAAATTTTACTTTTCTCTCTTCTTTATTTGAGCTTAAAATATTTTTCAAAAAATATTTTTGTGTTTTATATTTGGTTGTCGTAAAATATTTAAGAAGAAAAAAAATATTAAAACTTAACAAAAATAATTTATTCATCAATTTTTAACAAGCTATTTTACACATCTCACCCGATGCTCTCAACCTCAATCTTGACTTAAACATTTGCTAAACACCAAATAGTAAAAATATATATATATATATATATATATATATATATATATATATATATATTTTACCTAAAAGAATAAAACATTTTTTTAAAAAAAATTTACGTTAAAACAAACAGAGACCTAGATAATATTTTCACTTCGGTAGTTTGGTGTCTATTCTTAATTTAATTTGAACCAAAAGAACTATTATAATGTAAACTCCTGTGCCGTTGTTTTTTTTTTTTTTTTTTTTTTATTAAGATGGGAAAATAATTTAGGAAGAATTAAAATTTTAATACTTAAAACGCTGGTTTGGTTATCCTTTAAAATATTTTACCTACCAATTTTTTTCACATCACCTATTTTTGGAGCATATGAGTTTGCACTTATAAGTATGAGGAGGCCCCGGATGACATGGGCCAGGTCCGACTCGCAAAACACAACCTTCAGTCCGAACAGCTGGGTCAGCCCATAGAAAGACACTGCCATATGGGCCGAGCGGGAGTAAGCCCATCAAGGGTGACCAGGGCTTACAGAGGAATAGGCCCAGGTCCAGCAATTAGTAAATATCTTGTAAATATCTTGTAAATATCTTGTAAGTATCTATAAATAGGAGTTGGAATGAAGAGGAGAGGGATCTTTTCGGGTTGAGGTGTAAGAATTCTAGAGAGAGAAAGAATAGAAGGAGTTTCTTGCATCTTCAATTGGCGCCGTCTGTGGGAAACGCATGAAAGTTTGGTTGATCAATGAGGAGTATCGAATGGATTCAAACCAATTCGGTTGATCGAGACTCGATCTTGCGGATTTGAATCCAGATCTGAGCGATTGTGACCTACTCTGGAGGAATTACGATTCTTGAAGCTTTGGCAGGAGTGACTTCAGATCTACGCAACCACGAGTTGCTCGATTGTGGCAGGATCTGACGGATTTAGAGTTCAGACAATTCAGATCTTGTAAACAGTGAGCATAATTCGGAGAATTAGAAGCCAGATCTAAAAATTCCTACTCACGAAGCTCAGATCTACTCGCGAACTTGAGATTAATGCCTTTACTCCGTTCGGGAATAATGATAGGTGAAAGCTCCAATCCGATGGAGGCTGTCCAGCAAACAAAGCTTGAAGAGTTGATGAACTTGATTGAAGCTCTCAGAAAAGAAAATGCAGAATTGAAAGCTGGACTGCAGCATCGGCAAATACCTGCAGTTTCGCATCCGCTTCTGGTCGGAGAAGGAGGTGTTCCATCTAGTATCGCGCATCAAGGCGATCAGGACGAGAACAATCAGTCAGCTCACCATCGTGATGAAAGGATGATGGACAATTTGCCGCCAAATGTTCGTCGAGTTGAAGATCACGAAGGATCGACTCACGTTGATCCGCAGCGGGAAAGGTTTGACCGAGAGGAAGTGATGGAGGTAGATCGCCGTCGAGTAGCGTCGCCTTGGCAGAGAGAGTTCATAGAGGAACGGTCGTTCGATCCGTCTTACCGGCCCTCCATGGTTACTGTCACTCATCACGGTTCGGAGGGCAGAACCGTAACTCACAGAGCTACCGCTGGACTCCAGAGAGAGAATGAAGCTCTCCGATCCGCAGCTCGGACGGTGGATTCACCATTCACCGACGAGATCTTGAATGCGCCGCATCCAAGGAAGTTTGCTATGCCAGTCTTTATTCTGTTTGACGGAACAACCGATCCGATCGATCATGTGTATCATATCCAGTTGAAAATGGCCCTGAATACGGAAAACGACTCTTTAATGTGCAAATGTTTCCCTACAAGCCTGGCCGGACCGGCGCTCAGCTGGTTCAAAAACTTGCCTAGGAGCTCCATTGGCAGTTTCAGGGACCTGTGCGATCGGTTCATAAGCCAGTACTATGGGAACAAACGCCCGCCGAAGGACATCTCGAGCCTGTTCACGATGCGGCAACACAAGGATGAACGGCTCCAGGCCTTTCTTACCAGGTTTAATCTCACTAAGAGTATGGTAATCGAATGCCATCCTTCTACGGCAGTTCAAGCCTTCAAGTTAGCCATGACACGCGGAACTCCGTTTCACACCAGTCTGGTAGTAAATACGCCAGCTACCATGGATGAACTCAATGAGAGAACCGATGGCTTTGTGCGCCTCGAAGAAGAGGAGGCAGCTAATGCTCGGACAACGTCGCTTGTGTCGACCGAGGAAAAGTCCAAGGCAAAGATCAGGCAGAAGCAGGCTCAGCCGCAACGTCAGACCACTTGGAAGGCCGAAAAAAGGTCCAGGGAGGAAGAGTTGATTACTCCGCTGAAGGTCACTCTGGCGAGGTTGTATCAGGAGAACAAGGACAAGTTTCATCCACCACTGCCAATTAGACAACCCCTCGAACAGAGGGATCAAACTAAACATTGTGCTTTTCATTCTGATTTCGGACATCAGACTAACGAATGCAGGAACCTGAGGAGGCAAGTGGAGATGTTGATAGCTAGAGGGGAGTTTGCGAGTTATGTTCAAGGCTCGGCGATGGAGCAGAATCGACCAGTGGAACAAATAAAAAGGAGTCATAAACAGAGCTCCCACAATTCGCAACCAGTTCGTATAATCAATGCTATCCATGGTCGACCCGAGCCTAGTGAAGAGTCAGATGAGCTGCTACGGGTGCGCCTGCGGCAGGCGCAGATGAAGAAAAGGGTCGGCAATGTGACCACTCTACACCAGCAGAGCCCGTCAATGCAAATAAAGTTCGACTGGACAGACCTGCAGCGTGTTCAACTGCCTCATGACGACCCGTTGGTAGTCAGTTTGACAGTGGCAGATTGCTTGGTGCGCAGAGTTCTGATCGATCCTGGGAGCAGTGCGAATGTTATGCCGAGGTACACATTTGACAGGCTCGACATTAAACCAGAGAGGCTCAAGCCCACCGGAAATCCCTTATTAGGGTTCGATGGGAAGAGGGTGGAACCCGTCGGGATGGTGGAAGTAGAAGTTCAAGCTGCAGAGCGAGCTCTTATGGAAACTTTTGTGGTTGTGGAAATTCACCCCTCGTATAATCTCCTGATGGGAAGAGGATGGATTCACAGAGTCCGAGGTGTACCCTCAACTCTGCATCAGGTCATGAGGTGCCTCGGGCCCGATGGAGATAAAGTGATAGACATTCGGGGGGATCAGGTCGCAGCCAAAGAGTGTTATTCCGTCACACTAAAGCATGCTGGGAAAGGAAAGGCGCCCGTCCGGTCGACAAGCCCCAGATAGCAATTACAGGAACCTCCACTCGAGCAGAATAGGGTGGAGGAGTCAGCCGACTTGACCGAGGAGCCCCTTCTGGATGTGCAGATCGATCAGTCCAGGCCAGAACGAACTACCAGAGTGGGTATAAGACTGACCAGAGAAGAGCAGCAAGAGCTAGTGGATTTCTTGTCCCACAATGTCGACGTATTTGCATGGAGTCACCTCGACATGCCTGGAATTAGTCCTTCCATATCCTGTCATTCCCTGAATGTCAATCCTAATTTCAAACCAGTGAAACAGAAGCAGCGAAGATTTGCTCCAGAACGTAATCAGATCATAACGGAAGAAGTCGATAGGCTGCTTGATGCGGGATTTATCAGAGAGGTGCACTACCCTGAGTGGTTGTCCAACGTCGTTGTGGTGCAGAAGAAAAATGGGAAATGGCGAGTATGCATTGATTTCACCAATTTGAACAAAGCCTGTCCGAAGGACAGCTTCCCGTTGCCTAAGATTGATCAAATGGTGGATGCCACCACTGGGTATGAGCGTTTAACCTTTCTGGACGCATATTCAGGTTATAATCAGATTCCTATGGACCCCGCAGATGAAGAAAAAACTTCTTTTGTCACCGAGCGAGGAACATACTGCTACAAAGTTATGCCTTTTAGATTAAAGAATGCGGGAGCAACTTATCAACGACTTGTTAGCAAAGTTTTTAAGAATCAAATGGGTAAGACTGTCGAAGCCTATATTGATGATATGGTGGTAAAGAGTAGGAAAAAGGATGATCATCTGAAGCATCTGCAAGAGGTATTTGATGTACTAAAGCGATATGGGATGAGGCTCAATCCGACCAAGTGCTCGTTCGGTGTGAGTTCCGGGCAGTTTCTGGGACACGTGGTCAACCGCAGGGGCATCGAAGTTAGCCCCACTCAAGCAGAGGCTTTGATTAAGAATGCCGAGCCAAAGACGATCAGAGAGGTGCAAGCCCTAACAGGACGAATAGCTGCATTAAGTCGATTTATTTCAAAGTTGTCAGACCACTGCAAACCATTCTTTGACACGATTCGGAGCCATGGAAGGCAGGTCTGGGGGGATGAGCAACGACAGGCATTGACTCATTTGAAGCAATATATGCAGAATCCACCAGTCCTGTCAGCCCCAGAACCGGAAGAAAAGTTATTTCTATATCTTGGAGTATCTGGTGTCGCGACGAGTGCCGTTCTGATTCGTTGCAAGGAAGGGGTGCAATACCCGGTATTTTATGTAAGCAAAACACTGATGGAGGCAGAAAAAAGATACTCAAAGGCCGAACGGGTGGTACTTGCACTTGTAAATGCAAAAAGAAAGTTAAGGCATTATTTTGAATCCCACCCCATAGCTGTTCTAACAACTTTCCCAATCAGAACGCTCATGCACAAGCCAAAGCTCTCGGGCAGAATGACAAAGTGGGCCATAGAGTTGAGTTCATTTGACATAACGTACGAGCCGAGAACAGCTATTAAAGGGCAAGCGGTGGCCGATTTCCTACTAGAATGTGATGCCGAAGATACGGAAGAGGACCTTAGAAGCGGCTCTTGGAAACTTTTTGTGGATGGCTCCTCTAACCAGATGGGGGCTGGGATTGGGATCAAACTGTAAACCCCAGAGGGTACTTCCTTGAGTCAAGCACTCAGACTTGAGTTCCGAGCCACCAATAATGAAGCGGAATACGAGGCGTTGCTAAATGGATTAAAGTTGGCCAGAGAGCTACAGATCAAAAGTTTGACAGTGTATAGTGACTCGCAGCTGATTGTTCGGCAGGTAAATGGTGAGTACGCAACCAAGGATGACATGATGGGGGCATATCGTTCTGCAGTTCTGCGTAGAGCCAAGGACTTTGCAAAGATTGAATTCATACAGTTGCCGAGGGCACAGAATGCAGATGCAGACCGTTTAGCATGCAGTGCTTCGAGTTGCGGTAAAACATTGGCGAGGGTGATTCCAGTGGGAATAGTGACCCAGCCGTCCATTTTCGAAGAACCGATGGACTCGGACCCTTGGCAAGTCAACGTCATACCGTATGAACCGAGTTGGATTGACCCAATCATTACCTATATTCGAGATGGCGTTTTGCCTATGCAAAGGGATGAAGCTAGGAAACTCAAAAAGAATGCTGCCAAGTACGCCATCGTGCGGAACCAGCTGTACAGAAGGTCCTATTCTGGCCCCTACTTGAAATGTGTCACCCCCGCGGAGTCACAGCAGGTATTGCGAGCTATTCATGAGGGTGTGTGTGGCAATCATTCTGGGGGAAGATCGTTAGCGCATAAAGCAATGACACAAGGGTATTTCTGGCCAAACATGTCAAGAGATGCGGAGGAGTTCTCTCGAAGGTGCGATAAGTGCCAACGATATGGACCAATGATCCACCAACCACCTGAGGAATTGCACGTAATGGCCTCGCCGTGGCCTTTCGCGCAATGGGGGATGGATGTGGTCGGTCCTCTGCCAACTGCAAGAGCTCAGAACAAGTATGTGTTACTGGCCACGGATTATTTCACTAAATGGGTGGAGGCAGAACCGTATCCTAGCGTGACTCAGACTCAGGTGAGACGATTTATCTGGAACAACATTATCTGCCGCTTCGGTGTTCCCAGAACAATAGTCATGGACAATGGCACAAACCTCGACAGCAGGCAAGTAAGAAAGCTGCTGGAGGAGTATGGAATCAACCAGAAGTTGGCTGCAGTAAGTCATCCTCAGGCTAACGGACAAGCAGAAATCACAAACAGAACCATTTTCGCCTGCATTAAGAAGAAGCTGGAAGATCATAAGGGGAAGTGGTTGGATGAACTCCCGAACGTTCTATGGGCTTACAGAACTAACCCAAGGCGGCCGACTGGGGAGAGCCCGTTCGCAATGGCGTATGGTACCGAAGCAGTTATACCGGTTGAGCATTTAGTCCCCACTATCAGAAGCTTAGCATGGAGTCGAGATCAGAACGACAAGATGTTAAGATTGAACCTCGACATGATAGACGAAAGGAGGGACGCAGCGGCTATAAGGCTAGCATCGTATCAGCAAGTGCTGGCGAATAGTCACAATAAGAGAGTAAAACACAGGGATTTTGTCCCGGGCGATCTGGTTCTGAAAAGAAAGGTGGGGATGGTCAAAAAAATGATGCCACCCTGGGAAGGCCCATACAGAATTGCAGAAGTCATTGGCAAAGGGGCATATACGTTGGAAACCATGGCGGGAAAGTTGATCAGCAAGCCCTGGAACGCCACGTCTCTGAAGAGGTACTACCAATAAAAGCTAAGTTCTGGCTTTAATTGGATGTTATTTGTTGTCAATCAAATACGTATGAATGAGCAAGTTACTGGAATTTACAAAAAAAGAATTTTCTTTTCCAATGGTCTATTATAAAAATTTAAAGACAAGTGGCAAGTGGCATTCTAGCCGAGCGCCAGGCACTTAAGCAAGATAAGTGGCAGCTGGCACTATAAGCCGAACGCCAGACACTTGCTAAAAATTTAAAGCCAAGTGGCAAGTGGCATTCTAGCCGAGCGCCAGGCACTTAAGCAAGATAAGTGGCAGCTGGCACTATAAGCCGAACGCCAGACACTTGCTAAAAATTTAAAGCCAAGTGGCAAGTGGCATTCTAGCCGAGCGCCAGGCACTTAAGCAAGATAAGTGGCAACTGGCACTATAAGCCGAACGCCAGACACTTGCTAAAAATTTAAAGCCAAGTGGCAAGTGGCATTCTAGCCGAGCGCCAGGCACTTAAGCAAGATAAGTGGCAGCTGGCACTATAAGCCGAACGCCAGACACTTGCTAAAAATTTAAAGCCAAGTGGCAAGTGGCATTCTAGCCGAGCGCCAGGCACTTAAGCAAGATAAGTGGCAGCTGGCACTATAAGCCGAACGCCAGACACTTGCTAAAAATTTAAAGCCAAGTGGCAAGTGGCATTCTAGCCGAGCGCCAGGCACTTAAGCAAGATAAGTGGCAGCTGGCACTATAAGCCGAACGCCAGACACTTGCTAAAAATTTAAAGCCAAGTGGCAAGTGGCATTCTAGCCGAGCGCCAGGCACTTGCCGTACAAACACACAGCGAAGCTAATATAAAAAGAAAAAGAGAGAAAAGATATGTATGTACTGAAGATAAGTTGAACAGAGCACAACACATAGAGAAAAAGAGTTCGGCCATTTCATTAATATTGAACATTTAGTTTACAAAAGAGAGATGTCCATCATTACAAGAAGATATGAAGAATTCGAAGGAGCCCTAGCTAGACGCCTCAGTACCAACAGCATCCTGGTCTTGCCGACTCGCCTCCTCGGCCCCATCAGCCGCCTCACCTTCATGAGGTGGGGAATCCAGGTGAATAACTGAGTCGTTCGGCTGGGGTTCAGCGTCAGCAGTGGCTACAGAGGGAGCCACGGTTGACGATTGTGGAGCGGTCAGTGGCAGAGCGGTAGGAGGAGCTGTGATGATCCTTGAGGATGCGATGTCCTGGCACTCATCAAATATACGTTCCGCTTCGGTGGGTTCTGGGTCGACATAGACCCCCAGAGGTTCGATCCCCAGATCCTTGTCTACCTCATCCGGAGTGGAGCTGGTCTGTCCCTCATCCGGAACCCGGTCGGCGAAACCTTCCCGGAATCCTTGAGCATACCGAAGAGCACCGACCCTGGAGAACCGAGCGTGAAGGGCCAGCATCCCACCACCCACTCTGCTGATAGCGTCGATCAGAGCGGTACGCTCGTCCAGAGCTCTTTTTTCAAAAGCCATCCGAGCAGACTATTCATCAGCTAGAAGGCGTTGGAGTTCTGCCTTCTCTTCTCTGAGTGATTCCTGCTCAGTCTGCCAGACGCTCTTCTCAAGCTGGAGGGCGTCCTTCTCATCTTGAAGGGAATCATTCTCCTTTTTCAGGACATCTCTCTCTTGCTCGGCTTTGTCAAGCCGAACCAGCACCTCGGTATTCTTCATGGCAAGGAGGTCGTTTTCTTTATTAGCCACCTCCAGGCTGTCAGAATACTTTCGGGCCCTGGCGTTCCCCATCTCCACCTGCTTCTGCATGGCCATCATCCCGAACAATGTCTGCATAGGTGCACAATAAGAACGGTTAAACCAATAGTCAGAACGGGCGAAGGCAAGACCAAGTAATATAAGAGAATTCATGAGTTAGAAAATAAAAGTCACCTCCATAGCAGATTGGGGAAAGCGACTGAACACGTCCTTCTGGGAAAGGCCCTTTGCCGCCTCAATGTCCTTCGGAGTCCACATGCTCCTGTAGTAGGCCATAGCGGTCTGGCCATCCTTCAGCATGGTCTCGTTCGGTTTCACGAACGTCCCATCCGTTCGGGTGTACCGAGGGGCCCATGGCGGTAAGCTGGGGATAGAAGGGGGGCCTGAAGCAGAAGCAGAGCCACCAGCTGCAGGAGGCCCAGAGGGAGAAGGAGCTCTGATCGCTCGGTGCAAGAGAGTACCCGGCCCAGAGACTCGGGTCCTTCTAATGAGAGGCTCCTCCTCAGGATCGATTTCACTGTCAGGATGAGGCCTTTTGCCTCGCTCTTTGTCCCGACCGCCCCCCGCAGCAGCAGGAGCTATGGTAGCTGGGGAGGGCGCGTTCTGGTTGGCAGCAGGGGCGCTGGCAACAGGGTTAGTAGCCACTGCGCTCGGGACAGTGTCAGATATGGTGGCTGAAGAAGAAGCCGACGCTGGAGAGGAGGTCGCCCCAGCAGCAGGAGTGGCTGGGGGAGTATTTTTCCTCCTGCCAAAAGAGGGAATCTGCAGTCTGCTCATATTGTAGCCGAGTGATGAGAGCGCAAAGAGGTTGTCTGAAGTGAGGAGATCTGAGCAGGAAGGAATATCGTTCAGAACGTATCTCTTCAAGTAGTTACTCCTATCCCTGCAAACACTATAGCTCAAGTCATCACAAGGTATTCCCAAGGAGCGGCATAAGTAAGTGCAAAAACGAGGAACGCATGTTTCACAGGGGCAGTCATGTTTATGGGATTTGAATTTTTTATAGGAGGAGACAGAGCAGACACCAAAGGCGCTCGGGATTGGGTAATCCTCTGCAGCCGGCGAAGACCAAGCCCCACTAATGCCCACTATGCTATCCCTCCAACCCTTTTCAGATTTTATTGTGTCAGTGCATATGGACATCTTCTCGAACGGGTAGAGGTGGTAGAAGGGCTCGTTAGTACGGATCTTACTGACCTTATAGCACAGAAGGAGGTCTATGAGGTCAAGGTCCAGATTTCTGTCACGCATCAATAAGAGCATAACAGATATGATCCTAAAGAAGTTGGGGTTGACCTGCAGAGGGGATATCCCCAATCTATTGAAGACATAACTAAAGAAAGGGTGCAGAGGGAACCTAACAACATTCAGTTGAAGGTTCGTGAATAAGACTTCGCCGGGCAGGAGGCCGGCGCCGGTCGTAATATTAACGTCTTGGGGGCAAACCCTAACTTCGATGTTGTCAGGAAGTCTAAGTCTCATACGAAGAACACCCAGATCTACAACCATGGTGGAAGTGCTAGAAGAATCTAAAAGAGGGAAAATGGAAGCCTGCCGAAAGTAAAAAGAACGAAACTAACCTCGGAGGACTGCAAGATCGCTGGGAGAATGACTCTCGAAGGATTTCACCGGAAAAGGCTTAGCACAGTTCTAGAAAGAGGGAGATTTGGCTGATGATGGAGACGGTAAAGGGAAGTGAAGTGGAATTCTAGAGCATTATAAAGGCAAGGGGGCCCGAGGGCCGAAGCGTCGGGAAGGCAAGAAATCCCTCGAGCCCCGGAACATTGATTCTGGATCTGACCGTTCGCTCCCCCACGTGGTTATCTCGAGCCGTCAGCGTCATGATGAGACGCCATCAATAATTACCCCTTATTAAATAAAGGGCAATTATGGGGGCAGTTGAGGAGGCCCCGGATGACATGGGCCAGGTCCGACTCGCAAAACACAACCTTCAGTCCGAACAGCTGGGTCAGCCCATAGAAAGACACTGCCATATGGGCCGAGCGGGAGTAAGCCCATCAAGGGTGACCAGGGCTTACAGAGGAATAGGCCCAGGTCCAGCGATTAGTAAATATCTTGTAAATATCTTGTAAATATCTTGTAAGTATCTATAAATAGGAGTTGGAATGAAGAGGAGAGGGATCTTTTCGGGTTGAGGTGTAAGAATTCTAGAGAGAGAAAGAATAGAAGGAGTTTCTTGCATCTTCAAAGTATGTTATTTTATTGTTTTTGTAATTAACCAGGTGCATGTAGGACATAAGAGTGTATATATGTTAAGTGGATTATGAACTAATCTAAAAGGACGACACCATCTTTATCAACAAAAAAATATATATGATAAAAAATAACTATCTAAAAATTTGTAAAAAATATTTTATAATCAATCAAATCTACACTATATTGTAGAAGTGTCAATTGAATTTTTGCTTTTTATATACATTTTTCAAAGAATAATTATTCTAATTTTTTTTTTTCAATATCTATTGGTCTATTATTTATTTATTTGCATTTTTCATAAATTACTCATCACTAACCAAAGTTCCAAGACAATTTTAATCTAATTTATGATCCAATTAAAAAAAAAAAAAAAAAAACTAATTTATGATAGACATTTCACTGTACTGACATCCTTCACATTTCTATTTTACTTGGAAAACTAATTTATGCATATCCTAATTAATTTATATCATTATTGATCAATGGTCTAATATGTTCTATTTATACTTTTTAATCAATTATGTTTTCAAATTATTTTACACAAAGCATACCTAGCATAGTACGTATGTGAATATTGGCACGACTTTCTAATTTCTAGAGAATTTTATAATAGTGTAGCAGTAGGATATTCTAGATAAAAGTGGAGATTTGTAATTTGTATAAATATGTAGAGATTTAGAACTTTCAATCAAGAATGTTCCATGGCTATATAAATAATGGAGTGTCATTTTGCTTTGGCAACCTCCTCTGTTATAAGGTTTTTAAAATTATAATTAATAATAGTGCATAGAATGTGATGGAATCTTATAAGGCTATTTAGAATAGTAATAGAATAAGACAGATAAAAATGAAACTAAATAAACCTTGTCGAGATGTGATTTAATAACAGTTTACTTAAAAAATAATTCAATAATCAATTGTACTATACATATCTAGTTAATAAAAGTGTATGTATTACAAATATTTCATTAATGTTCTTATCAACTTTAATTTTTTAATTTAATAAATAAATTTTTTAAAAGAAAAAAATATATATATATATATATAATTAATAATTATACAAAGAGATATAGTAGCCATACAAGACACAAGCATGTGGTTGAATGTAGTGATGACACGTTGGAGATGTAGTTGACTTAATTGTACGTACGGTGCAAAGTACCAATTCTTCGTTGGTTGCATGGGAGATCTGAAATGACAGTTGGAGGTGACGAGGTTATGTCTGATTTGTTTTGGATTTTCTTCATTTTTTAAAAGTACAAACAGACAAAGCAGAGCTCAAAAAGGCATGCCTTTTGGGGTTTGACCCTTGTTTTGTTACAATTTTTTTTTTTTCTTTTAAATAAATGCCAAACGGATGAGTTGGGCATTGGGTCCTAAAGTTTGAAATTTCTAGGCTTACTGAGTAAGATTTGTCACCAGTTATGTGCTGTCATGTGCTGCATTCTCTTTTAATTTGTTAATAAAATAGAAGTAAAAGTATTAAAATATTTTACTGTTATTTTTAGTCACCACTGACGTAGTTGTCTGGTTTCAATTTTTTAAGACAGGCTCGGAAGCAAAATAATTTTATAATAAATTATGTTAAATATTAAATTTCATTATATTGATGAGATTTTCTTTTTTCTTTTTTTAACCTTCAATTGATGAAATTGTATAGTCGCATAATTATAAGTTGCGTTATTATTATTTTTTGCTAATAAAATCGAAGTAAAGTTAAAAATATTCTATTGTTATTTTTAATCACGAACTGATGTGATTATCTTATTTTAATTGTTAAAGTAGATGTGGACGATTTTTAAAATAAATTATGTGAAATATTGAATTTTATTCTATTGATGAGATTGTATAGTGGTATACAGGGACGGAACTACTATGTGGCTTTGCGGGGGCAACCGCCTCCACTAAATTTTTTGTTATTGTTTTAATATTTTAAAATTTGTACTTTTTTATATTTATTATACTTTATAAAATTTTAAATTTGACCCCATTAAAATTATAATAAAAAAATTCCTCTATTTAAATTTGTCCCCCCTCCCCATATAAATTTATATAAATTTTTAAATCCATCTTGATGGTATAATTATGTGGTGCAATCTCTTTTAATTTGTTAATAGAATGGAAGTAGAAGTAGAAGTAGAAATAAGCTACTATGAATTTTTAATGACGACTGACGTAGCTGTTTGATTTCAATTGTTGAAGTAGATGCAGACGAGTTTCATAATAAATTATGTGAAATATTGAATTTCGTTAAATTGAGGAAATTGTAGGGTTGCATAATTATGAATGTTAGCAACATTACTTTGTTTTGATCATTTTCAATTAATTAATGGTCAAAATTTTAGAATTTTATTTTATTTTTGTGAAATTTGGCTAGAATTACGAAAATGTAAAATTCAAATATTTACATTTAAAAAAAATTAAAAATTTATTTTGGCTAAATTTTGAGAAATAAAAACACAAAAGGTCAATCATATATGAGTTCTCCAAAGCGGGGTATCTTATAAATTAGAGGAGTTTATATGTTGCATTCCTTGAGCATTGTACTAAGCAATTAAAAAAAAGAACTAAATTTATTTGTGTAGTCATTGATGTCATCATAATATTGTGGATATTAATGACATCATGTGTCTAATCTTCAGACTCGACAAAGGTGGGGGAGACTGCTCCAAGAAAGGGAGCTCGCCCAAGTGCAACGATGATGAACCAAATCATTATTTTTAAAAAAAAAATCCAATGCTTTTTTTTTTTCAAATTTCATTCATAGTTTGATATATCAAACATATAATTGATGTAATGCAATCTAATAAATTATAATTATATAAATACATAGCGGTGTTGAGATTTCAATTCATGACAGATAAGGACCGAATCAGACCCTTTACTAGGCCCTATCCATGCGCAAAAGATGATTTGCATCATCATTCATTGCATATTCAAATCCATAAATCTCCTATATCTATATATATATATATATATATATATATCTAATTAATTGCATGAAAAGTCTATGAATTCATTTGTCACCTTACCAGTAAATCCGATGTTTCCTTGCTGCTACTAAAAACTAAAAAGATGTATAAATACTTTTATATATTACTGATACTAGTATACTACTTTCCGATACAGATCAAAGTATACATTTATATTCTAATATTGGACTTAATATACAACTGTGCAAGCTTATTTTGTGTATGTATATATATATGTATAGCGACAGTAGTGTAAAGGCTACATGACGCATTGTTCACACACATTTACATCTCTGTGAGGTACTAACTGCGTAAAGCAATGTGAAACCAGTAACAGACTAAACCCTGCTTTCCGTTTAATACATTCAATGTGTGTTTTCTCACAAGTATACACTTTTTGTACAGTTGCTTAATAAATCTTAAATTTGTCGGTATAATTATTAAATTAATGGAGCTATATATATATAATATATATATATATAGCTCCATTAATTTAATAATTATACCGACATATATATATATATATATCAAAACATTCACTAAAATTTATTACATTTTGAAAAATCTTAGCCAATTACAATTTGGGACTGCGCGATCTCAAACTATGTAATAACATTTCTTGTGAGTTCTGACAGCTGACTAATACAATAATTTTATAAAAAATATTCATACTCCACTTTTATTCAATTACACTTGATTACACTCAATTTACCTTTTTCTTTTAAAAAAGATGACAAAAAAGTTATTGAATTTATTAATGCACCAGTTTTT
The DNA here is from genome assembly GCF_030987335.1 of Cornus florida. Lineage (NCBI taxonomy): Eukaryota > Viridiplantae > Streptophyta > Magnoliopsida > Cornales > Cornaceae > Cornus > Cornus florida. Next base: position 40,070,344 of record NW_026775578.1, on the reverse strand, counting down.
AATTTATAATGTCAAATTTACCATTTATATAACTTTTACTTTTTTTAACCTTCTTTACTTTCTTTACTAATTTTTTTTTTTTCTTTTTTTTTTGGTTTTTTTCAAAGGTTCTCTTTTGGAAAGAGATATTTATTCTATAAAGTTAACTATTTTTTAGTCCGGTTAAAAGAGGTAACTTTATTTTTGATGGGTCCTATCAAAAGAAATACTTTATTGATTAAAATAACAATTTTTTTTTTTTTTTTGTCTTTTCAAAAGAAATAATTTATTCAATACAGATAAAAAAATTTTAATCCTCTTCTTTACTTACATTTTTTTTTTTTTTTTGGATCTTAACAAAAGAGATAATTTCTTCAATAAATATATTTTTGTTAGGTTTTTTTTTTTCATGTCAAGGGAGATAAATTTTTTAATGGTCCAGTTAAAAGAGGCAATTTATTCAACATAATATATATTCTTTTGGTCTCGTAAAAACAATTATTCAATTTTTTTAATCTAAAACAGAAATTGTGTCACTTAAAAGGTAATAATTATTTACTTATAAAGTTAGAATTGCCCTTTCATTTAAGATTAAACATTGAAAAGTGGAGTATGATATCGCCTCCCATTTTATAATACTCAATAATAATTTTTTCATGAATATGTTGCAATGTAATGTAATGTATTACACTAGCCGTTAGGGGTGGTCACGGATCGTATCGGATCAAATTAAGCATCAATCAAAATCCGATCCGTTCTCAACTGATTGTAAAATTTTAATCCGACACCGATCCGTTAGATAACGAATCAAATCCATAAAATGACGGATCAGATCCACATATATGAGTTTTTCATAAATTATCCAATATTGTTTATTTTTTAACCATGGATAAAATTTTAATCTATCATAATTAATTCATATATTTAAATAACTATTAATTAATGCATTATTAAAGTCCATTAAATGATCATTAACTAATTAAATTTACTAATAAATTTATTATATATATATATATATATATATATATATATATATATCGAGGATCCGATCGAATTGGACTGACGAATCAGATCAAATTTTGACAGATCAATTCATGAGTTATAGATTCAATTTTTTTAAATCTGCCGTCAATATAAAGGTGAAGTAATCCAATTCGATTCTTACTGATCGAATTCTCGTATTATATTTACCCTCCCCTACTAGCGATGTAACACATGACCAAGGCATTGAAGGAGGATCTGACTTTGCTCGCCGTAGGCGTTAAGATTCACATTTTTTTTGGTATTTGAAATAAATATATGGACTCCATATATAATCTTTCATCTTATTTAATTTTTTCAGAGCAATGCAGTGCGTGCATGGAAAATAAAAAAAAATATTGTCCCCTACAGAGGAGAATGATTCAAATTCTAAGTCTCAATCATACTTTTCGTTCTCTTATTTTACCTCTCTAGTGGTCGCACACCAACCCATTTTCTTTTCTAATGAACTAGAAAATGTCAAAATATATTCAAAACCAACTTTGTAATAAAAAATATAAAATAAAAAAAAGTAAAGAAAAGTTATTGGGTTTTGTTTAATAATTCAATTCAATATTGTGTATCAAATAATAATAAAAAGTTAAATTATGACAATTTCTGAATAATTAAAATTCAAACAATTATATAAAAAGAAAATTCTTACAAAAAAATTATATATAATGTTGAAATACACGTATTTCTAAAACCTTGTATCAAGTGACCTAGTCCATATTAAATCAATATTTTATGACTATATAGATTTTTAATTTTCGTTTTTGAAGAAACAAACTTCCAATTTAATATTATTCCCCTTTGCACGAGTTTCATTTTGACTTATTATTAGCAAGCATTTTCTTTTCTAATGAATCTAGAAAATGTCAAAATATATTCAAAACTAACTTCTTTAAAAAACATAAAAACTTCTTGAGTATTGTTTAATAATTCAATTCAACAACGTGCATCAAATAAGATTAAAAAAAAAAAAATTAACTATAGCAATTTCTTAATAATTAAATTTTTCTTTCAAAAAAAATATAATTTTTATTTCTTGAATTAAACGAACTTCTAAAACCTTATATTGTATCAAGTGATCTAGTCCACATTAAATCAATATTTTATGTTTAGTATTCGTTTTTGAAGAAACAAATTTCCAATTCAATATTATGTCCCGTTACATAAGTTTCACTTTGACTCATTATAAGCTTCTTTGCGAAGTAAAAGTGGAGTTACGAAAAAGATTTTTCCCAGTCAACTAGTGGGTCATTCATATGAAGATAGCATGGAAGTTTCAGTGACCTTGACCATTACATATTGAATCAATTGTAATGTCTACCAACTCCACGTAAGCATATACGACACCAAACCAACTAAAACCTATTAGGGCCCTGTTAATAACAAATGTTTATTAATTATATGTATATATATATATATATATATATATATATATTTATGTCTCATTATACTGCCTTTTTTTTTTTTTTTTGACCATTATTATACTAGTTTGCATTTATTATGTTACGTGATTAGTTGTTATTGGTAATAGTCAGCATTGGTCCTCTCCACGATTAGGGATAGATATTAAGTGTGTTTAATGCATCTGTATCAAATTAATGAGAGTCATACTTGATGTGTATGCACAACTCTTATTAACCCGCTACACGGGATGTACTGAATACCTATTCTTGAGCCTTGATTCTTTAGCTTAAGAATTGGCTTATGTAGTCAATTGTTAAGTTGGAGTTGAGAATTGGTAAATACCGAATTGAGAAAAATTAAGGGAGGCGATATTCACACCCTACTTTTATAATAGGGTAACGGGTCAGTGGCCTAACGGTACTAGGCTCCTACTTTTTAAAAAGAGGTAAAGAGTTTAAACCTCGTGAAGACATGTGTGTGTGAGTACTAACTAAAATAATAATAATAATAAACCATATGGACATTTTTGAGTAAACCCGACTAATTTTTTTCTAAAAAACCCCCCCTCAACTATCTAAAGAGGGTAAAATAGTAGATATTTGAATCAAAATGCACTTATTGATGTTTATTTAAATTCTAATTTACTCGAACTTCAAAAATTCATATCTTACAAATCATACATCAAATTGCATATAATATATGTGCAGAAACCTTATGAAACTAGGATTCTATAAATATAAGATTTGTGCAACAAATCATCATAACCAAAAAGAAATAAGCAATCTAAAAATCTACTCTAGCAATTTTATTATATTTGTAAAAAAAATTTCAAAATTATTCATTTGCATGGAGCATAATACATAAAAGAAAATTTAGCCCCAATAAAACCCGATTAAGTATGATTGAACCAATTCAAATAGCATTTTTGCCAATAGCCAAAATTTGATTTTAACTTCAGTTCCGGAATGACTTTTGAGGTCCAAATAACATTTTGTTATGATTAAATTGTACTCACACACCCAGTTGCTCTAATAAGAACATAAATTCTTAATATTGTACGTTGAAAAGTGAAAAAGTACTTCCAACTCAACCTTTTTCTTTAGAAAGTGAGGCATTAGGATTTATATAAATGAATCTCATAATTGTGATTTAGTGGTTTATCATCAAGTCGACTCTTGAAAAAAAAAAATCAAGTCAACTGTATTTAATTGGTTTTTTTATAATTACTAAAAATGAAAATAAAATTGGAAAAGAAAAGAAAAGGTGAGGAAAGGGTTTATAAAAAAAGGATAATGGAAAAACAATACCGCATCCCCAAAGTCCATTCCACGTGCTTGGAGTCTCTGCGTGTGTATGCGTTAAGTCTGTGTGTGTGTGGAGACTCTCTCTCTCTAAACTGAGTCTGTCTGCCCCTCCCAGTTTTTACTATATAAACACCAAAGCAATGAGTAGACGAAGACAGCAACTTTTATTTTTGTAAGCTTGAACTTAAGCTGAGCAGAGCAAAGCAGAGGTTTATCAAATTGAAATTTCTCTTCCCCATCCAAATTCGTTCATTCATTCACCCCATTAACACCCACCAGTTTCTCTCTGTATTCCTCATTTTTTGGCCCACAAAGACTTCTTACATTGAGGTAAAGTCTCTTCTCTTCCAATTTTCTGTTGGGTTTCTTCTATTTATATTGTCTGATTTCTGCACATGATATTAATTCTTGAATGTTATTTGATCTTGTTTTTGGATATTTTTATTAACATTTTAAAGTTGGTTTTGTAAATCTGTGCTGTTTGCTTGATGGGTATGTCTCTGCAACATTTGATCGAACATCTTGTGTTTGTAAAGATTTAGCCCTAAACATGTTCAACAGAATGCTTCACGTGTTCATCTGATTTTTCTTATGGAATATGCCATTTGTAATGGATTTTAATGACATTGAAATCCATTTTCTTTTTAATTTTTGATTAAAAATTATTATTATTATTGGCAAAATGGGTATTGTAGATCTTTGGTTTCTTTATATGGGTTTGTTTGCATTTCTTGATTTTTCAAAGTTTGAATTATTCTACAGCTGATTGATTTGTCTTGTTTATTTTCAAACAAGACAAAATGGGTATATGATAGATCTTTGGTTTCTTTCTATGGATTTGTTTGTATCATTTGTTTTTTCAAAGTTTGAATTATTCTACAGCTGATTGCGTTGTCTTGTTTATTTCATACATCTACCATTTATAGAAAATGCTATACTGATGAAATGGGTTTTCTAGGATTTCTGTATATGGGGCATATTAAATGGATTTATCTTTATTCAGTCAATTTTATTTATTTTCTTTTGGTAAGAAATTGTTTATGCAAATGGGTATTGTGAATTCATCATCTTGATTGGTTTAGTTGCTACATTTGATATAAAACCCTCCATGATTCGGAATATTTTGCAGTTTGTACACACAATAGGTTTTTTTTTTCATTGATACGTTTACATTTAGTTCCATCTTAAAATATGTTAGATTCACCTTTTAAGTAACGGTTTGTCTAAACAGGAATCAAGATCTCATAGGCTGCTCAGAATCCCCTTTAAAGTCATATGGGGATTTCTTTTTCGTGCCCATTTGCGGATGATATTGATTTAGAGAATGGTTTTGAATCTGTCACTGTTAAATCCATCAGTTTTGGAGATGATGGAGTGAAAACTCCAGCTCGATCCGTCAGCTTCAATGGCCGGGACTCAGAACCCACCATATTGCAATCAATAGGTTCTGGAAAGATGATGATTGAAGGATCTGTTAGCTTTAAAGCAAGTGAACTCAAAGCAAAGATCTCATTTAAAGCTCCTTCATCAAAAGAAAAGGATGTGTGCATCACATCTAGTGGTGATGATTGCATATATTTAGATAATCAATCACCAAGCTCAAATTGGGTGCCGGAGAAAAACACGAAATTGCCCGTATTGGATGCAAGCAACCCCAAACATGAGGCTGCGATAAAATTGCAGAAAGTATACAAAAGCTTTCGAACAAGGCGAAAGCTAGCAGACTGTGCAGTTCTCATAGAGCAAAGCTGGTATGTTGTTATTACCACTAGCAGATCTTTTTTTCCTCCTTTTATTTGAAAGCTTTATTGGCTTTTCTACCCTTCTAATGCGAAGTTTTAAAACAATTACAGGTGGAAGCTCTTAGATTTTGCAGAACTAAAGCGAAGTTCTATATCATTTTTTGAAATTGAGAAACATGAGACAGCCATTTCACGATGGTCGAGAGCAAGAACCCGTGCTGCCAAGGTAAATTTGATTTAGATTTATATTAGCTTCTGCATATTTTATTTTCAAAATTTATGTTAATTGAGTTTCTTTCTTCTCTCTCTCTAAATTTGCAGGTTGGAAAAGGCTTATCGAAGAATGGTAAAGCCCAGAAACTTGCTTTACAACATTGGCTCGAGGCTGTAAGCGTATTTCTCTAAAAGTCTGTATTCTTCTACTCCATTATTGGTGGTTATTGATCTTGATTCTCAATTCTTTGGGTTGAACAGATTGATCCACGACATCGTTATGGACACAATCTCCAATTCTATTATGTTAATTGGCTGCACTGTCAAAGCAAAGAACCCTTCTTCTACTGGTAAATTTTTGACGGTTTTCTTGAATGTAAAAAATTTTCATTCTCATTTTTTCATATTATGATAATGACCAAAGATGCTCATTTGCAAATGCAGGCTAGACATAGGCGAAGGAAAGGAGGTGAATCTTCTTGATAAATGTCCTCGGTTAAAACTTCAGCAGCAGTGCATCAAGTATCTTGGTCCGGTGAGCCCCTTTAATCTCTTAATCGTACTTTAATAAAAAAATTTGTTTTCTTCTTTTTCTTCTCTTAATAAGCAATTTGGTTCTCAAGGATGCAAAAACTTCTTACTGATATATATATTTATTATCTTCACAGATGGAAAGGAAGACTTATGAAGTTGTAGTGGAGGATGGAAAGCTCTTGTACAAGCAAACAGGAGAGCTCCTTGACACCACTGGCCCAAGGGATGTTAAGTGGATTTTTGTCCTCAGCACATCTATGACCTTATATGTTGGCAAGAAAAAGAAAGGCACATTTCAGCATTCTAGCTTCTTGGCCGGAGGAGCAACATCCGCAGCTGGGAGATTAGTTGTTGAAAACGGCATCATTAAGGTATAGTTAAAACGTGAAAACAGATGGAAATTCGTTTCTTGTTTCACAGTTCATATTGGATTTGTATATGGTTGTTCGACATTTACGCAGTTGATTAACAAGGCTTTTTGGTCAACTATTAACAGGCAGTTTGGCCTCACAGTGGCCATTATATGCCAACACCAGAAAATTTTGAGGACTTTATTTCATTCCTCAAAGGGAACAATGTGGATCTCACCAATGTTAAGGTAAAAATGAGGTTTATGTAATTTTTCTTTCTTTCTAAAGAGAGAGAAAAAGATCAATATTGATTGTATCCATTTCACTGTAATTCTCAGATGGATCCAGTGGATGAAGAAGAATCCATTGGCAAGCATAGCATTGTTTTCCTGAGAAGCAGCACATCTGAAGAAGACTTGACCGAAAGGGATGGAATGGAGACCGAAGAGATAGATGTCAAGGACTTGACTTCAGAGAAAACCATTTCAACTGAAGAAGAGACTGCTGCTGTGTTAGAACCACCAATGTCAAGGCTGTCTAGCTGCCTTAGTAGAAAATTGACTGATCTTAAAATACCAAACAAGGGTGATTTGTTTGAGAAATTAGAGAGTGAGAACCAAGCTGTTGAATCAAGCATTAACGGATTCACAGTGGAATCATCATTGGATGGTTATGTAATAGAGGAAGAGTCGTATTCTCCCAAACAAGTTCTTCAAAAGCAGAACTTGTCTGATGAAGAAGATGAAGAAACTAAAGAAGAGACTATCCCAGAAGAATCTATTCTTCAAAGGATTAATTCTCATAAAGGAATGAAGTCATATCAATTGGGGAAGCAACTGTCTTCCAAATGGACAACAGGTGCTGGGCCCAGAATTGGCTGTTTGAGTTACTACCCCTCGGAGCTCCAGTTCCGTGCTCTGGAACAAGCAAACTTGTCTCCAAGAAGTGCTAGCTGCCTTAGATCGAACCTCTCTCCTCGTGTACACACACTAACCAGTTATGGTGGAGAAATGCTGTCAGCCACCGGCTCACCTACTCCAGATAAAGCAAATTTGCCTCAAAGAAACATTAGGCATCATGGTTTACAGTCCTCTCCATTGTGTAAAGGAACCTTAGTTACTGCAACCACCTTGTAGTCATGTGCGCGCATGAATTCTTTGATTAATTCATTCTTTTGTATGCATAGAAGAGATTGTATAGGAATTCTTTGTATTAATTTTTTTTTTTTTTTTTTTTTTTTTTTTTTTTTTTTTTTTTTTTTTAATTTATATTCGGTAGAATACAGGTCAAAATTTGTAAAACTTTTCAGGTTTCTATACCCTTAAATTTAATAGAGAGAAATTCCATTTTTACTCAACAGTTGTTTGGTACTAAACTGGTGAACTTGCTATGGTGTTTATTAATATAAGCATTACATTAATGGGTGTTTCATACTTAAAACTCTTTCCTTAACTTGCTATGGTGGTTTAGAGGTATTTAAATCCTCAAGGTCTGTATGGTATGGTTGGATAATTGTCACTGCTCTGTCCATTTAGTGTTTTCCTGAACTGCTTCTGATGTTTTTAACGCGTTATCAGGATGGACTCTGACTGAAAACATCGAGTATGACTCGATCAATTTGATGGTGAACTTGTTTCCTGAGCTTGGGATTAGCTCATCAAGATTTAGAAGCTGTCTGGTATCCTTGGTCCGGTCAGCCAGCTACCCTACCTTCATGGAAACGGGACATCCAGATTTTTATTTCTACATGTCTATTATCCTTGGGTTCCTTTGACTCTGTCAAATGCTTTATTTCTTATGGATAGAGTTTATGTGTGAGGCAAGTTTAGGAAACCGAGTGAAGAAACAGTCCTGTAGCTTGGTGATCTAGATGTCGAATAAGTTTCTCCGATGTGCTCTCTTCTTTCTGTGTTTGATATGTCGAATAAAAGATCACTTCAAGTTTTATGTGTCAAGTATATTTTATGATTTTATGGTGGATTAAATTTTGATTAAACATAAGAATGACCAAGTCTACCTTGATGGTGACTAGATGAAGGTGATGATTCTTGAATATATATATATATACATATATATATTTGTTTTAATTTTTATTTTTTCAGTTAAGTCCTTTTCCCCTAAGTCTTAGAGACAGAGGCATCATAAAATTTGCATCTCTCTTTTCTGCTACTTTTGCAATGAAACTTTGAAGAAGTTAACAGCTGGAACATGAACAAGGCCTGTGACATAAATCAGATCTAAGGAATATACTGAAATTGCTCTAGACAATTCACCACACTGCAACTTTAAGGCAGAAATAAATGTCTAAACAATCAAACACAATTAGTTGTCATTGGTACATTGTTTCATCGAGTAACGAACATGCAAAAGAAAATTGTAGCCTAGCAAAACCTAGTGTCAGACAGATATTTGTTGAGAATACTTTATTCAGCATTGAATATTGATCTATGAATATGGAGCTCCAAAACTTAAGATTACTAAATCTAGGTGTAAATCCGAATCTAATTTATAATGTTGTGAATTGTTTGCAACAATTCTAGGTGTAAATCTGAATCTAATCTACAATGTTGAGAATTATCGTAACAAATCTAGACGTAAGAACAATAGTGGGATAATGCTAGTTCAGAGTTCTTCATACTGTGAATGCTTTGTTAGTCCGAATCTATGTATTGTCACGATGATCCAAAACATAACAATGTTAAAAGTAAAGAAAACATAGAAATCAGAATATAATCTACAAGAATCTGTAATGATAATCTTACAGATTGTTGTGTAAGTTCATGCATCAACAATTATAGAGAGAATAGTGAACTGTAATTCCCAAAGGACTGCAGCTTATAATATTATCTTAATTATTCACTAACTTTTCTCTAATTAAGTGATTTTTTTACTCTACTCTAATGGATCAATGTTTTAGGCTGGATAACTGTAAATTCTTACTGACGAATATGAAATGAAGCATTACACGTGATGCAATCGAGGTTTTACGTGAAGAAGGTTGGATGAGTTCCACATATTAATAAGAAACCATTTCATGTTTAATAAATTTTCTTATTTCATGGATGATTAAAGTTCAATTAAGAATATGTATGACCGAGTCTTCCTTGGTAAAATGACTAGAAGAAATCAGAATCAAATCTACGAACACAAGGTTGTTAAGTACAGATAAAGAAATCAGAATCCAATCTACAAAGTTAAACCTACTTTGTTACAGATCTAGGTGCAAGAAAATGGCTAATGTTTTATTCAGAGTTCTCAGATTGTGCATGGCTTGTTACTACGAATCTATGTTGTTGTATTGTCGTGGAGATCCAGAACATAGGATTGCTAAAAGTACAGACAACAAATTGTGATGTACAAGATTCTGCAAATTTAATTTTATAGATTGTTGTGTAAATTCATGCATCAACAATTATAGAGTTTATGAAAGAGTCTTGGCAAAAGTTTTATAATCACTGTCAAGCAATCTAATGTGACAGTAGACAACACATTACAAGAGCACTAAACTTTATATTTCTTATCATTTATTTTCCTACTTATTTGATGCTTTAAATAAAGCAATACTTCATTACTCAGTGGCCTAGTTAGTAGAGTGTCCAGTTCTCCGAGCGGATGTGCCCATATTCAAATCCCTCCTCTCTTTAATTTGCAGGCGCAATAGTTATGATTTTAATATTCAAGGTTCAACTTATTAGTGGCCATCTTCAATAAGCAGTAGCATTGCTGCCAGACAAATAACTTGATATTTGTCCAAATCTATGTTACATGCACTCTTTAAAAGCAATGAAGTACCCGTGTATGATATAGTGAAGCAAGGTCTTTAAGAAACACATATCATGCCATTGAAGTTGTTGTTGGTTATGATTTAAGGGGCATATATTTATTACAATCATTTGCATAATGGAATGCTTCAATGATATGAATATGATTGGATTTGTTGTAGAAAATTGCTGAGCCTCCTGCCTAAGAAGAGCTGGCATTGCTAGATCCACTGCACCTTGGAGGAAGGCCAGTCTGTATTGATCCAATTGCAGAGTAACACATCTATGTCCACAGTATTTTAGATGGTGGACTCTTTTAAGTTTTAAGCCCCACAAGTATGTCCACAGCGTCTTGTGGGTGTAACTAATGTTTGCCTTATCATGGTTATCAAAGTATACTTTATGATGTTATTGATGTTTCTCAAAAAATAATAATAATAATAATAATAATAATAAAATAATAAAAACTGAAATTTCAATGAGAAATATTTCAAGTCTTAACTTATCAATAAATAAATAAAAAATCTAGTCTTAAATAATTGTAAACCCTCTTCGCAACATTTCCTCAATATTTAAGGTAACATGTAGCTGCAGAAACTTGAACCCTCGTTGAGATTTGGAAAGAGTCAAATGTACGAAATCTTACCTTCACATCTAGGGAGGTTGAACTTCAAGTCACAATGGAGAGATTTTACCTTATTTCGAACCCGTGATCCATGGCTGGCCCTAAGAGGCCCAATTTTTCTAAGGCCCTAGGCAAATGTGAGGTCCAAAATCTTGAGAGGCCTAGTAATACAAATTTTGGGCCCAAATTGGAGACCCTAGGTGATTGCCTGGGTCACCTAGGCCTAGGACTGACCCTGTCATGACCTTTCGATCACAATAGAACAATCTTACATATTATGTATATTTTATTCAATATCTTTTTTTTCACAAAATAAATTGCATAAATCAAGAAGAATGTAGTGAAAAAATACATATTATTAGTTGATCTAATAGATCAACTAATAAAAATGTTGAAATTAATAACACTTCATTGTGTTTGACTGCATGTAATTGGAGCTTTAGAATTGGAATTGAAGTTGAGGGGACAAAAAATATAAGAATCAAATTCAGCAAGATTGAGTTGGTTTCAAGTTTTCATAACCTTTTACTCAAATCATGAATGTGTTTAATCAATATATAAGTTTTTGTTGATTATTGAGATATAATTAAAAATGACAATTTAATTTATATAAATATGATTTTTTTAAAAAAAATATATAAATTCCAACATAAATATTAGATGGGGGTTGACCATGTTGTCTAATCTAATTATATTTTTAGATTAACAAAAGTTAATCACTATATTACATTTCATCCTTCCTATTTATTTATTTTTTTGCAAAATTTTATTTTATACCCATTCACATAATCACATCCATATATGTGTTATAGTGTGTTACTGCCATTCACATATATATATTTTTATCTAAAATTTAAAAATTATATTTGTAGGAAAAAAAAAAAAGTATTATACGCCGTCCTTTTTCATACTGTATCTTTTTTTCCATTGATTCTCTATTTTATATAACATGCAAATGAATACGAGAAAAGAGCTTCCACACTTGCAATAACAAGAAAAGAAAAAAGATATTTGGCAAATTACAAATTTTGGTCCTTCGACACAAAAGGAAGAGACAATGTCATGAAAAACAAATCCTACGTACTAAAAATAAAAATAAAATTAAGAATGGAAGGGATGCCCACTTAGTTTGGAATGCTGGATTTGATGGGATTTAGATTTGAAAACAGAATTGCCTTGTTTGGAACCACGGAATTACAAAAGGGATTTGATAATTATAAGATTTCAAATACCGTTTTAATTGCGTTTCAAATCCAGTCTAAAAAGTCAGGATTTGACAGGTTATATATTCTTCAATTAAACATTTCCTTAATTAACCTTCCAACTTCTTCTCGTTATAAAACTCTTCTTCTTATTAAACCCTATCCTAAATATCTATTATCATATCTCAATCCCTAACGATTTCTTATTCTCTTATTTAACTAAATCCTTCCTATTCTCTTATTTAACTGAATTTAACCTACTTATATTTTTTTTCTTTGAGTGTTGAGCATATTAATAAACTGCATATTCAAGTCATGGGATCCAATTCTTTAGTATCCACCCTTTTGTATTTTGTGTACTTAAAAATTTATCCTCAAATCTCAAACTTATATAGTAAGATATTGATTTATCAAAATTACCAAAAGTTTGTGTTTAACCTATTGATCCAACACCGCTTTTGTATTCTTGTATTTGAAAAATCTATAATAAGAATTGTATAACCAAAATCATGCTCCAATCCTCCATAATTCACACCATTTTGTTTGGTATACTCCAATATCATTTTGTTTGGACAAAATTCATAATTCACACCATTTTGTTCGGTATACTCCAATATCTTAAACTGCATTTAATAGATGATCCACCACCACTTTTGTATTTTTATACTTCAAAAAATTTGCATTTGTATATTTGTACTTCAAAATTTTACATGAATTGAGTAGAATTTTATAACAAAAAATTATGGAATCCAATACTTTAGTATCGACCACCACTTTGTATTTTGTGTACTTAAAAATTTAAACGAAGAGAGCAGAATTTACATTTTTACATGAATGGAGTAGAATTTACATTTTTGTATTCTTGTATTTTTGTTTCTTTTATTTATAAAAATAATAAATAATTGTTTTTTTTTTATTTAATAAATTTCATGTTTTCCTTTTCCAAATCCTAAAATAATTGATTCCAAACAAAGCAGGCTTTCATATGACATCTTGTAGCCATTCCGTCAAAGTTTCTTTGGATGGATGAAATTTAATAACAAAAGAAAATGAAGTAAATGAAAATTTTAATATCCATTTGATTAGCATGAGATTTTTTTTATGAAAGTTAAAAAAAAATTACCATTTCATGGTTTGAAATATACGAAAAAAAGAATAAAAACCATCTGATTCTAACATAAAGGAAAAAATAATAGAGAGAGAGAAAAATCAAGAAAATAATTTTTACAAATTATTTAAAACTAAAATAACTTAAATTTTCAATTCAATGCATGATAAACTATTATCTTTTATTAAATATTAAAAATTATTTAAAACTAAAATAACTTAAATTTTCAATTCAATGCATGATAAACTATTATCTTTTATTAAATATTTCATGAAAACTAAGTCCTCGGATGAAGAGGGGACCCACTTGATTTAAGAGATAATTCCTAAAATGGTAGATTTTTCGGTCTTTATTGTTGGATCTGAACTTTCGACAATGAGCTGGGCTTCGTCGGCAGTCCAAATTAAGCTGTCGAGATCTGTGTAAAGTCACGAAGCTAATAAAGGGTTAAGCTGTCGTACCATTTTTTAGGGCGACTCAAGAGGCGCTTCTGTAGGCGCCAGATCCAATGTTAAGCAATAGAGGACTTTCTTCCCCCGCCTAAGATCCAAATCCTAGAGCATGATTTCTTTAGGGCATGTTCCATGATTTCTTTAGGGCATGTTTGACTCGTTGAGTTTAGTAATAAGAAATGTTTCTTATTTTTTGTTATTAACTTTTAAAAAGGTAAAACGAAAACAAAAATTACGTTCAATAAAATATTTTTATTTTTCTATAATAGAAAAGGTTTTTAATTTTTGTAAAGAAAAGAGAAAACATATATTTCTTATGTTTTCGGCATTGTAGCGCAGAAAACTAATATTACTGTACAGACACTATTCATTACAAATAAAATTCATATTATTTGTGTTATATATTAAGTTACATATTAAATGTTAATAAAAATATATATTTTTAATATAGAATAAATTAAATATTATATATTATTTTCTATTTGATAAAAATATATAATATTTAATTTATTATATATCATATATATATTATAATATATGTAAATATTAAATTATAATTAATTTACAATATTATAACACAATATATATTTTATTACATATAAGATATATTATTTAATATTTTTTATTCATAATAAATTATCTAAATATATTATATATCACATAATAAATGTATACATCATGCATATACATATATTTATATACATAATTGGTGGGAATGTTTTTGTCTTGATATATCTAATTTTGTACTTATGATGTATTGGGTATTTTTAAGATTTATAATTTTAAATTAGATTTTTTAGATTTATGACTATTTGATATTAATGGAAGCAAGTGTCGTGCATGAGTGGTTGGGTTGCTCTCTATGTCCGAAAGTTCGTGTTCAAGTCATTTACTCTCCTCCTCACCCTCTAATCAATAACTCCTAAAATTCTTGCCATGAAAAAAAAAATTAAAAATTAAAAAATTAAAGAATATTATGTACATTTTGTAAAAAATATGTTGTATTACTAAACACAGTTATTATTTTATATTTTCAAATTTGTGACAACAATAAGTGTTAATAAACATCATTTCTATTTTCAATTTTCACTCAAGAAAGCAAAATCATGTTTCTGCTTTCTTAAGACTGCAAAAGCAAAAAATGAAAACGTTACACACCTTAATAATATTTTTGCTTAGTGTTTTTTTTTTGTTACTAGTGTATTGTAACAAAACAAAATCACGAAGCATGTATAGTAACGTTTGCTGTCAATGAAATAATATCAAAACGCTTCCAAAATTGAGGCCAAAATAAAAAAATCGGAAGCATCAAAATGATGTTTTTGTTTGCTTCCGCACAATAGCAAACCACTATTCACTTTTTTTTTTTTTTTATTAGCTAGCCATTCAAATTTTCAAACATGTTTTCACGTTTTTGCTTCCAAAAATCTTATAACAAATTTACATTACCAAATAAGTTTTGAAATAGTATTGAACACACTCTAAAACGGAAACATTGCTTCTACTTCAGGGCAAAGCAAAAATATAAAATAATTGTGGTTGCCAAACGGACCCTTAGGCTGTGTTTGGTACGGTTGAAAGGAAAAGAAACAATAATATTAATTACGACTTACGAGGAAAAGAAGGAAAAAAAAAAATGACAGTATAAAAATCATGTTTGAAAAAATAAAATAAAAGAAAATTATTTTAATAAATTTATTATCGTACCCTTTTTTTTTTTATAATAGTTAATTTCATTTTATAATTGTTTTTGCTTTCAAGATCTTATAATTTTGTTCTTATCTAAAGGGTAAATTTAGTATTAGAAAGATGGCATTAGCCTATCCTTCTCTTTCCTCCCATTTTCCGGAAGATGTCAAAAGTTGCTATTTAAGCCTACTTTGTTTTTTCAAAACCATCCATTCCCTTTGTTTTCCTTCCAACTATTTATACTTAGCAAAAATTTTTTTTTTTTCACCCTACATTGCATTTCCTTTCTTAGGACCCGTCTGGAAGGTGTTGTGTTTTGTAGTGTTTTATTTTAGCCTAAAACATGATCAGTGTTTTGTAATGTGGTGTTGTGAAATAAGAACGAAACATATTTGACGACAAAAATTTGCGAAACATGTTTGGCGAGGTATTTCGTCTCAAGAAATATGAGGACAAAACATGTTTGGCAAGGTATTTGTGTTTTGTAGTGTTTTATTTTTAACTTTATTAAATATAAAGTAAAAAATAATTATTGTATACTTTTACTATACAATTGTGTAATGCTTTAAACAGATTAATTGTTACCAAACAAATTTAAAATTACTACTATATTTATAAAATTTGAAAGATAATGTATCATAAAAAAAAATATATACAGTATATGCATTTTTTTTTTTAATTTTTTATGCTGAATTTTTATTTTGAACTTACATTCTTAAAAATTCATATTTTGATTCAATTGAAGAAAGAGTAATTCTGTATTTTGTAGGGCACTGCCTTGTCACACGAGAATCAGTTTATATATATTCAACTATCAACACAAACAAAATCTGAATAATTTCCAGCAAACAATAGTCCCTAAAAATGAATCCTTCTCTTCTATCTTCAAATCTGAAAATTTTAGATCACATCCTTAGAGAAACATGAAACGCAGACATATATAATTATATATAATATATGCAAGAGGAATAAAACGAGGCTCAGATCTGCTTTAGATCAGATCAGACGAGAATGTGACACAACCATGGCTACAACAACAGTTGCCCTTGAGAATACAAAAAGCATCTCACAGACCATCCGAGTCACCCTGCCATGAAACGAGTCATCTTCTCGATCACTGATTTGCTCAGATATTTTTCATCATAGCCTTTTGCAAAACGACCATAAAAAATTTGAACAGAGCTTGGGGAGAATCTGGACAGAGAGAACAAAATACGAGAGTGGAGAGAGAGACGATGAAGAGAGAGCTCGCTGGACTTTCCAAAACATCGATTTGAAGTCTGACGGTGTGCACGAAAGCGTCGTCGATTTGAAGCACAAGATCACCACTGGAATGGCCTACCGAATCGCCCACCAGAGGGTAGAACAAACCCTACTTTTGTGTTACAACTTTACTTTATACCCATTCTGGGTTGGACCATTTTGTTCTTTCTGCTACAGTGATTTTTGTAGCCTAAAAAAACTTGGAACAAACTAGAACACCAAAATGGTGTTCCAACTTTAGGCCCAAAATGATGGAGTGTTATGGTACTGTTGAAAACAAAACAAGACAGTCCAAACATGTTTTGTTCTCAAAATGAGCTACTGTAACGGGCGTGGAGCATTACAATACACATGGAAACACTTCCCAAACTGGCCCTTAGTTTTCATAGGTTCGCCACTCTTAGCTTTTAGGTTTTCCATACCTAAACCTAGCACATCTCTTCACATCGGTGTACTTCTAAATTTTCTGCTTGGAATACAAAGAAAATACTTTATCTACCGCAGGTAGTATTGAGCTAATCAAGGCTGTTATCAATTGTATGCGTATATATTTAATTATGCATTATATTTGGTCAGGTCGAATAGATTAGAATCCATATCCAATTTATTAATTAAACATATTATCATATTTGAATTGTTAATAAATTATTGAATTAAATATTTAATTCACATTTGAGTTATGATTTAAGATCAAAATCCAAATCCGATATTTAATTCACATTTGAGTTATGATTTAAGATCAAAATCCAAATCCATAACGGATTAAGCAATTAGACGCTTAATTTTGAACGGATTAAATACTTATTTAATTAAGTAAATTTAATAAAACAATTTAAATCATTCAAAATAGTGGTGAAATGTAATATTAATGGTGATATTACTTTTTAAACTCCTTATTTATAAATGGCGATAAAATGTTACTTATAAATAGTAGTGTAATTGTCAGTCTTAATGTTGTTAATTAAAGTAAAACTTGGTCAAATATAAGTCAATTAACACTTACTGCAGGAGACTGTATCAAAATCACACAACAGAGGATTTGCACCCAGCATGTGAACACTGCATCAAAATATCCTTTAATCCTTTCACTCCGCATCAAGCAAATACAGTTGGCATCATAATAAATACACTAAAGTAGAATATACGAATTAACTAACCTCCGCAACAAGACTACATATTATTGGTCAAGTTTAAACCACAAACCGTCGAACACATTATCCATTTGATTCACACTTCTAGCTTAGAAAAATAATAATAATACATACCCGTCTCTCACTTTCTCATTCTTCAGTTTGAGCTTTGAAAATCCTTAAACTCTAATCTACTTACCAAGCTACCATGGAAGCTCTCAGAGCTTCACCTTTTTCTCCATCTCAGTTCACAATATTCTCACCAAGCCTTCCCAAACCCCAAATTGAGAGACCCATTTTGAATCTTCCCCTCAGTAAAAAACCCAATTCGTTTCTCTCATCAAATCCCAAAGTGGAATCGAAATTCAAGCTTTTCACCATCATTTCTCCTACAGTTTCAACTGAATTTGCAGACCCACCTGAAGAAGAAATCAGGATCAGCAACCAGGATGAGAAATTCGATTGGTTTTCGCAGTGGTATCCGGTAATGCCGGTTTGTGATCTGGACAAGAGGGTACCGCATGGGAAAAAAGTGATGGGTCTTGATGTTGTGGTGTGGTGGGACAGGAACGAGAATGCATGGAAGGTGTTTGATGATGCGTGTCCTCACAGGTTGGCTCCACTCTCTGAAGGGAGGATTGATCAGTGGGGCAGATTGCAGTGTGTGTACCATGGTTGGTGTTTTGGTGGCTCTGGTGACTGCAAATTCATTCCTCAGGCACCCCCAGACGGTCCACCGGTATTAATTCTTGAAAAAAAGAAAGAAAGGCCTGCTCGATTTAGTTTTATGAAAATAGATCTTAAGAACTAGGAAAACATAATACTGTTCGCAGAGAACCATAAAAACATGCAATCCTTAAACTATAACCAAACAAGTTTTTGTGCGGTTTTCGAATTTCAGTTATCTAAAAACAGAAAACTGAACCAAGCAGACTCTTTAAGACTTCCCTTTTTCTTATAGTATAACCAAATTGTTGCATGAGTTCAATGTCAGTTAGTATGGTTTTAGATTATATTTTCAGTGAATTTTGTCACATAAGCAAATTTCTCAAATATTTTTTGTTGCGTTTTTTTTTTTTTTTTTTGGTTATTGAACTCTGATTGTCTTGTGTTTAATGTTGTATCTTTGTCAGTCTTAAGCCAAAAGAACGAGGGGACAGTGATTGTTAGACATCTAATATGCACCTGCACCCTATGGACATGAATCCGACAAATTCTTGAGTTAAGTTTTAAAATATATATGTTAGAATGAGATGAATAGATATGTTAGAATTTAGTAAAAGAGATCCTTGGAGAAGTTGATGGGAATGGGTTGTGATCCAAAAGAAACTTGGCAGATAAATGAGGTGATTCAAATAGCAATTAATTGAACAAGAGCAGGGTTTTATAGCTTTAATGTATATAGTAATGATGAAAATTATAAAAGTTATGAAGGCCAAATGAACAAGCTAATAAGGGAATCTGAATTAAAGATTCTGCTTACTAATATACTAGTTCTGTTGGTAGGTATTTTTACACAAGTTAGATGCAAAGAATGGCGAAAAGGCCGTGTACAATTTGACTAGGATAAGGACAGGACAAGTGAGGACTGAAAACACATTAACTGCATCATAAGATTAGTGCCAAAGTTTCTGTGATGGAATTGAAATGAAAGAAAAGGTGGAAGAGTATTTCATAAACTGGTTAGTGCAAAACCATGAAGGAGATTAATCTGTAGAAAACTTAATAATTTCACTATTTTAATAAATTATGACTATTCTTGTAAAATAAGGTCCTTGGAAGTTGAATTTGCTTTGAGCTTAATGAACATTAGAAAGGCTGTAAGAATTTATGTCTTGCCATTGAAGTTTGCAGTGTATGGGCGATGATGCTATAGTCATTAAATTAAAAATAAATAAATAAAAAAAATAAACACAATGCAACTGAAAACCTTATAAGATCAATGAGTTGCAATAGTGTATATCAAATTTTAACCTCTACGAATGTTAAATGATTTCTCTTGATCTAGAGGTTTTGTTGTTTAGGATTAAGGATATGAAAACATTATATATTTGCATAACATCCAAAGAACGGAAAGAATTTGATTGTGGGTTGTAGCTGGTTTCCCATCAGTTAAGTCTATAGAGACTTCCACTTAGGTTCGTGCTTCATTAATTGTTCAAAGTAACTGTTGATTGGTGTGACTATTGTGAGATTTTGACGATCACATGCCTAAAATAAATGCTACTTACAACTTCAATTACCATAATGATAGAACAAGAATGGTTATACCAGTTATGTTTGAGTTTGGAATGTGCTATAAAAGGTAAAGAGTAATTGACCATGATGGGCTTGTTCCGAATACAAGATATCTTCTCTTACTATATCATGAAAAGATTAAAAAATAATTGTTTGTAAATGCAGCACTTCCACAATTTTAAAAACTGAGTTACAAGAATTAACTATGTTTGCACTTGATGTGCTATAGTCTTTTTCTTTTCATTTTTCCTTTAATAGTTTAGAAGTCCTTAAGTTTAAATTAAGTATCTCTAACATTTATGATTACTTGAATTAAGATAATGAAAGAAGTTTATGGGTTTTTGAATTTAGCATATCACAATGAAAGATATGATGTTTTGATTTGCGCGATGAACTTGCCGATAGTTTTGATACTATTGTTTTCTGGTTCATTGAACAGTATATAAATCCTGGATCTTTCTAAAGAAGTTGAGGATAAATCGATCTCAAAATGTTTATTCTCTCATAATTCTGTATCTAGCTTACTTTCAGAATATTTTGATAGTTCCTTATAAATCTAATTCAGATCAGCTTTTCCAACAAAACTTGTAGGTTCACACGTTCAAGAAAGCATGTGCAGCTGTATATCCTAGTACTGTGCAAAATAACATTGTTTGGTTTTGGCCAAACACTGATCCTCAATATAAAGATATCCTTATGAAGAAAAAACCCCCCTACTTCCCAGAATTGGATGATCCATCATTTACCAATACAATGGGAAACAGAGACATACCATACGGGTACGGAAAACATATTGCTAACAGCATTTTTCTTACATTTTTTTGTTTCAAAGAGAAGAGTAAATACTATCTTTTTTCTGCCTGAGAGAATAAAAAATAAGTAAGTAAAAAAAAAAAACTTTTCTTTTTGATGTTTGGATTTTCTCTGAATGGTTTGTTTGTTTGTTTGTTTGTTTGTTTGTTTTTTTTTTTTTTTTTTGTTCTGTTTGATGTTGAGGTTTCTTTTTCTGTTTGTTTCCAATCCAGATGCTTTGAGAGTTGTTTTGATTGTATTCTGTTGAATTTTGTTTGGCTTGGTTGCTGCCCTTGGTAGGCTTGCTTGTTGTCTTTTTAGACTTCTTGTTTGTTCTTTCTAGTTTAATGAACTCTTATTTACCAAAAAAAATAAAAAAGTTACTTGTTTGCTGGTTAATGCCAGAACAAAGGTAAGGAGAGAATTTAAACAAAAAAAAGGAAGATAATGGAAAAAGATACTGAAAGAATTGTGATCCTTGAATCATCGTGATGAATTTTGTCTTTCTTCATACAAAGTCTGAAGTTTCATTGAAACAATGGATGAGTGCCAAAAAGAATTTGTCAAGCCTTTGGACAATTTCAACGATCAATTTGTGCTCGAGTTCTTCTAAGTTAGCTAAAGTTAAATTTACAGGTACGAGGTTCTCATTGAAAATCTTATGGACCCTGCTCATGTTCCATATGCACATTATGGAATAATGCAAGTTCGACAACCCAAAAACAAAGTAAGAACTTTTATACAATCCCTTTTTCTCTGTTTTTTTGGGCAAGTAAGTTACACATGCACCTGTTTGTCCCAGTGGGGACTCTATCCCTCAATCTACTATTTGGAAGGAGGAGGAGTTACCACTTAGGCTAAGCCATTGGTGGTATATGGACATCTTTTTTAGTTATTATTTTCTCTTAATTTTTTGAGGTTCATATGGCCAAGACTGACTTCCCTTCACTGTTAAGGCCGATAGAGAAGGGGGCAGACCACTTGAAATGAGTGTACAGAAACTGGACAAAAATGGCTTTATTGGGAAGCAGGAGATAGGCGATAACATATTTATTGCACCTTGTATTTTTGAAGTTTCTGCCACTCTTGTGAAGGATCAAGGAAACAGATCTAGTTCATCATCTGGAACCAAAGAGGTAATCAGTTGCATATTTCATTACATC
The DNA here is from genome assembly GCF_030987335.1 of Cornus florida. Classification (NCBI taxonomy): domain Eukaryota; kingdom Viridiplantae; phylum Streptophyta; class Magnoliopsida; order Cornales; family Cornaceae; genus Cornus; species Cornus florida. The sequence goes on along the minus strand of NW_026775578.1, from coordinate 40,048,363 downwards.
AAGTTGATCAATGGGAGTTCAAAATTTTTTAATTTTTTTTCATAAATGATCCATTTTATTTTGTTTTGTTTTTTGTACTTCATTTGATGTATTATACTTGGTTGGTTCAGGAACCATCATCACATGGGAAGCTGCAGAAATTTCTTCTAATTTTTATCTGTATACCGGTTAGTCCGGGTAACAGCAGATTGATATGGTGTTTTCCAAGAAACGTTGGGGTTTGGATTGATCAAGTTGTTCCACGTTGGATGTTCCATGTGGGACAAAATTTGATTCTAGATTCGGATTTATATCTTCTTCATGTTGAGGTAATTCCTATCTCTTTATTTTTTTTTTATAAATATGCAAGCTATTTGCTAACTTTTTGTATCATTTTTTCTAAGGTATATTGTTATACAACCAACTAAAGCTTAACAAATCAACCTACTAACATATTTGGGATTCGGGTTCATCAAGATAATTAGAACTGAGGGGTACTAATTGTTGATTTCTAATACAGAAATTGTTCAAGGCTAAATAAAAGTGGGTGTTTACCTTTTGTCAAATTATACTCTTAACTACATTTATCTGAATTTCGAAATATAACTAGATAAAAAAAAATTAAAAGTCTATTTGACTGAAAAAGAAGAAGATTAAATCAATCATATTGATAGTCATGCATAAGATTAATGCAATAAAGTAAATCAATCACACACTAAACACCAGTTTTTACATAAAAAAAGTCCAAACGGAAAAAACCACAGGACCCAGCCAGGCAGATAAAAAACCACCAAGTAGAAAATGGTTACAGACTAAGTTACCAAACTTTAATACCAAAAGTCGTACGCTAGAACAATCCCAGATCCTTCAGCTGTTGATCCATTGACAGACTCCGTTCTTCATAATCTCTCTTTCTCTATGGATCTTCTATCTCCTTGTGAGTAATGTCCAACTGTGTGTGCGCAGACTTTGTTGTTGAGATCCTTTAGAGCTGCAATTGATGCTTCAACAACTCACTGATCCATTCACCATGCTAGATATATGATGGGTACAAAAACACATACCCTAGTACCCAAAGGATGCTAGAGAACACAAGCAATATGAATGAAAAGCTTAAATGCAAAAGTATGTCCTAGAACTTGTGCTAGCTAACCTTTTTATTTTTCTGAATAATAGAGAATAGATTCAGAGAAAAGTAAGGTTTTAGAGTGTTACAATTTAGAAAGGAAATTAAGAATTTGAACTATCGATCCATCAAGCCAAGTGTCTTATCCTGACCCAAATTTTCCTTGTAGGAACATAAGATTATGAACATTGGCCCCTCCAATTGGCAGAAAACTTGTTTCTTGCCAACAAAGTCAGATGCCCTTGTGGTTGGTTTCAGAAAGTGGTTAAACAAATATGCTGGCGGTCAAGTTGATTGGCGATCCAAGTTCACTGGAGCCCTTCCTCCATCTCCTCCTAGAGAACAGCTCATGGACAGGTAAAATGTGTGGATTTCACTCATGGACAGGTAAAATGTGTGGATTTCAAACAAGGTTTCAAGTTTTTGTTTGATTTAGTTCTTAAATTCTATTGAAGACGGGGAGCTTTTTGTAAAAAAAAAAAAAAAAAAAAAAAAAAAGATTTTTTATAAAATTGAGAAATTTCCACGGCATATTGTAAATCATAGCAATGGAAAAACCATTTGAATCATGGCCTACAATGTTCTAAAAAGTAGGAAAAGAAGAGAAATATGATGGCAACTCCAATCCAAACTTGATGCAAGATCTCGCATTTTCATTTTCTTTAAATTCATGGTTTGTTCAGGTACTGGTCCCATGTGGTGAATTGCCGCAGTTGCAATGCAGCAATGAAAGGCCTCAATGTGCTGGAGGTCGTACTGCAGGTAATCTCTATTGCTTCAATCGGGATTGTGGCTGCAGCCAAGCAGGGCATGCTGTCAGCTGCTGCAAGGAACACTCTGGTCTCCATGGCAGTGTTATGCTTTGTTGCTTCTAAGTGGTTGTCGCGTTTCATCTACAAGAATTTCCATTTCCACGACTACAACCATGCCTTTCGCTGAAACTCATTTTCTACATTTTTTAATGGAATCACCTTATCTACTGTAAATATTACAACATTGTCTCTGTATATGTATGTAATAAGTTGAGGTCAATACATAATTGAATATTTGTATAAAAAACATCCTGAGGAAATAAAAGAACAATCTATAAGTTCTGGTTTTTAAGTTAATTTGTCAGTTGGTGGTATTGTTTTGGCACAATTTTTCCGAAGAAGAACAATGGTATGGGAACCTTTCGATAAATATATTATAGTAGTTGGACTCTCCTTACGTTTGGGTGTACAGAAACCATCTTCTAAAACTTAACTCCGATCACTCAACTGCAGAACCACTACACCTACTAAAACTACATCAATTTTAGCTTTCGAACCAAGGTGCAAGTATATCTTCATCACTAAGCTTTCTGTTCTTCTGAAACACTGCAAAAAATTGCATACATGATTAGTGATTCAGAATCTACACCCCACAAATCCATTCCCCTATGGTTGTTGAAGAACGAACTCCCATCAATTCCACTTGGTAAAGCACTTGTCGTCGAAGAAAGCTCACCTCCTCCAAAACAAGATGTCATTGACCTCAAGATCCATGGCCTCGAGGAGACATAAAATACATCAGAGATGCATGTAGAGGAACTGATTACTTATATTTATACTTTATTTTTTTTGTCTTTTTCTCTGACGTCACTTCCAACGGCTCATATGGTGTTCGAAAGCTACCCATAAAGTATATTTTTTAGTTGAATAACTTTGTTAAAAGGTTTTCCGTTGTATTTGCTCACTATATCTAAATAACCAATGAATTTTTAAATTAAACTTGCAGTTATTACTGGTTACCATTCAATATAGTACAATAAACATACTAACACACATCTTCAAGAAGAGGAGTTGGTTAAATTCTTTTTTAATCCATAGTTGTTGGTTAAATTCAAACCACAAACTTTCGAACACCCATTTTATTCATTTAATTTACATATTTAGCATAGCATACCATCTCTTTCTCTCTCCAGTTTGAGCTTTGAAAGTTGTTAAACTCAAGTTTGCTTTGAGAAACTATTGTAAAAACCAAGCTACCATGGAATCTCCTAGTGCTTCACCTTTTTCTTCATTTCGGATCACAATATTCTCACCAAGACTTCCCAAAACCCAAACTGGGAGAAGACCCATTTTGAATCTTCCCCTCAGTAAAAAAACCCAATTCGTTTCTCTCATCAAATCCCAAAGAGGAATCAAAATTCAAGCTTTTCACTTCCATTTCTCCTACAGTTTCAACTGAATTTGCAGACCCACCCGAAGAAGAAATCAGGATCAGCAACCAGGATGAGAAATTCAATTGGTTTTCGCGGTGGTATCCGGTAATGCCGGTTTGTGATCTGGACAAGAGGGCACCACATGTGAAAAAAGTGACGGGTCTTGATGTCGTGGTGTGGTGGGACAGGAATGAGAATGCATGGAAGGTGTTTGATGATGCGTGTCCTCACAGGTTGGCTCCACTCTCTTAAGGGAGGATTGATCAGTGGGGCAGATTGCAGTGTGTGTACCATGGTTGGTGTTTTGGTGGCTCTGATGACTGCAAATTCATTCCTTAGGCACCCTAGACGGGACCGAAATCCGGCGCTACAGGACATATGTCCAGCGGGTGAGTAAATTAAAAAAGTAAAAATACATAAGGTAAAAAATTAAAAAGGAAAACTTTGTATATACATGCCCACATATATACGAGATCAATCAAAACCAGATCAACTTCTTGTTCTCCTTTTTTTTCTCTCTATAATTTCTTTGTATACAAACATTTCCCTAACCTACAACTTGTTGTATATCTTAACTTACATCCCAATTTTCACCTTACCAACATCTTACTTATTGTACAAATACATAAATAAACATATCTTGATACAAATTATATATCACAACATTTTCTTACCCTATATCACAACTTTTCCCTTATCAACATCCCAACTTTCTCTTTACCAACATCACACTATTCATCTCTTTATCTTGTTTGGGACGTACGAAATATTGAGATGCTAGTAAGGATAAAGTTGGATGTACATTAAAAAAATATTGTGATGCAAAACCAAAATAAACATATCTTGGTACAAATTTTATATCACAACATTTTCTTAACCTACATCCCAACTTTCTCCTTACCAACGTACGTCACACTATTCACCTTTTTATCTTGTTTGGGATATATGTTAGAAAAATGTTGGGATGCTAGTAAGGAGAAAGTTGTGATACACATTAAGAAAATGTTGTGATGCAAGACCAATGTTTCAAAATTTTCCTAACATGTATCACAAACAAAAGAAAGATATGGTTGGGATATTGGTGCAAACTGATATATATACATCAATATGTGTTTATGTGTGTATATATATATGTATAAAAGGTTTTGTCATACTCGAATGAAGTTATCCAATTTCAGAACCGTGGAGATCGTCTTCCCACTAATCAATTGCAAAACCATAGTTATTTAGCTATCCAATTTGAGAACCATGGAGATCTTCTTCGCACCAATCAATAGCAAAACCAGAGATATAACACTAACAAAAATGATTCAAACACATATACCCCGAATCAATCAATCGACACCAAACTAGAGATTTTGATAAGATAATGCTAAGAATTTAGGGTTTTGGGAAGAAAGAAAGAAAAAGCGTCGTCTACTGAAATTTGGTATTTTGTATAAAGTATTATACTTGTAGTATGCAGTAACAAATTTTAACCCATCCCCACTTATGCGACGTGGCGTTACTAGAACCATAGATCAGTCACCGGCTGGGACATATTCTCTGTGGTGCTGGAGAGGATTTTTATCCCCCTAGACGATACACTGGTATTAAATCTTGAAAAAAGAAAAAAGAAAAAAGAAAATGAAATGCATGTTTGGATTAGTTTTCTGAAAATAATTCTTAAAAGCTCGGAAAACATAAAACGGTTTGTTGAGTTTCAATTCTCAGAAAACTGAACTTTAGTAAAGAGTCTTGAAGAAGTTTACGAAAATGTCATTTTCATTGATATAAGTTTACAATATTTATACAAAGGATTATAGATTATACAAGAAAATAATAAGCAATACACAGAAAGAATTAATAATGAGTCAAATTAATAAAGAGTTGTTATAATCATGGAGGAGCAGTCGGTCAAGAGCGATTGTGGGAGATATTATTAGAGGAATGATTATGTTGCCTAATATGCCCCCGCAAGATGGCGTTCCGTCAAAAATACCAATATTGGATCGGAGATCAACGAACCGTTGCTTGGAGAATGGTTTGGTGAGAACATTAGCAAGTTGGTCGTGGGTGAATACATGAGCAACTTGAAGAGTATCATTGGCGACTTTGTCACGAATAAAATGGTAATCGATCGCGATATGCTTCATACGTGAATGGAAAACATGATTAACACATAAGTATGTCGCACCGAGGTTGTCACAGAGGAGCTGAGGCTTGGTAGAAGAGAGACTCCATGTTCAAGCAGTAAATTTTGTAAACATGAAATTTCGGCAGCAGTAAATGCAACGGCTAGGTACTTGACCTCGGTAGAGGAGCGAGCAACCGTTTATTACTTCTTGGAGGAGGAGCGAGCAACCGTTTGTGACTTCTTGGAGCACCAAGAGATTGGGTTACCACCGAAATAAATGATAAAGGCAGAGATCGATGTATAATCGTCACGATACTTGCCGAATCAGCGTCGGAATAGGAAACAAGATCGAAGCCGGCATGACGTTGAAGATGGAGACCATGGTGGAGCGAGTTCTTTAGATATCGGAGCATGCATGTACTGCGCTAACTTGTTCACCGAGTAAACAATATTCAGGCGTGTTTAGGAGAGATATTGAAGAGCGCCAATAACGCTCCGATATTGAGTGATGTCGGTAGAGGGACTGTCATCCCGCAAGACTAGTTTGGCGGACATAGACATTGGTGCGGTAGCTTCTTTAAACCCTGCCGGCTTGACTCACTCAAGTAAGTCGCGGATGTACTTGTGTTGGGATAGGAAGAGCCTTGTTTTGGTTAGGATGACTTCAACACCAAGGAAAAAATGAAGATCACCAAGGTCCTTAATGGAGAATTTTTTAGAAAGAGCCTTGACGAAATCTGAAATGAATTTATTAGAATTCCCTGTGACAAGAAGATTGTCAATATGGACTAAAAAATAAACAGTAACCGAGTTGGAACGATAGATAAATAGATAGATAACCGAGTTTGTGAAACTATATGAGATAACAAATGATTTTAACTCTTGATACCAAGCTCTTGGTGCCTGTTTAATTTCTTTAAGAGCCTTGTGAAGCCTACAGACATAAGAGGGATGAGATTTGTCAACAAATCCAGGAGGTTGAGACATGTGCACCTCTTCTGACAAGCAACTATGCAAAAAAGCATCATTGATGTCTAGCTGATGGACGCGCCACCCATTGTTAAGAGCAAGAGATAAAACAAGTTGAATTGTAGTCGACTTAACGACTGAACTGAATGTGTCATGATAATCGACTCTTGGACGCTGATGAAAGCCCTTGGCAACAAGGCGGGCATTGTATTGAGCGATGCTATCATTAGGATTTCGCTTGATTCTGAATACTCACTTGCAACCAACTATATTCTGACCCGATTAAGACGGAACAAGACTCCAACTGCCATTCTAAAGAAGAGCGTTGAGTTCATCATACATAGCATATTTCCACCTTGAATCTTTAAGGGCTTTGGAGACACAAGTGAGTTCAAGGGAGTCAGGTAGGGATGCTTTGGGGTGATATTGATGGTTTTGGGTTGGAAGATTTGATTCTTGGATCGTGTGGTCATTGTATGTTGATTGAGGTCAGATGGTGGCTTATGAATCTGCGAAAGGGAGGTTAGGTAATCAGACTTTGGGTGCGTAAAATTCTTTTGCATAGGAGTAGGAATAGACGTGTTTGAGATGACCATATCAAGATCCACTATTAACGTCACCGTGAAAGCATTAGACTTGGTTATGGACGGACTAGAATTGGAAGGAAAAGATTGAGGGTATGGGGAGGCTCTGATATGAGGATCACGTGAAGACGTTGACTCAACTAATGTGGGAAGTGGTGAAGAGCTGTATCTTGTTCTTGAGAGGATAAGTTGGACGCCAAATTAGTAGAGAGTAAATCGCCACGATTTAGGGAGTGACTATGGACGGGATTCAAACTAATGGTTTTATTGATATAATTGGTAGGATTTTCGGGTCGAGGTAAAGCCTGAGATTTTACGCATATTAGATGGATTTGATGCATGATTTGAATGTGAAGGTAAGGAAGTTGACTCAGAATTGTGTATGTGGATAATATAGGCAAAATGGGATAGACAGGGGGAGGCATTTGTCATGTTAGAAAACTCATTTAAGGAAGGATTTACTTTGTTTTGGGAAGAAGAGGAAAAAAGGAAATGATCTTTTTTAAATTCAACATGACAGGAAATAAAAATATTGTTGCCATTGTGATCAAAACATTTGTACGCATTATGAATATTTGAGTAACCAAAAAAAATGCATGGCTTTGACCTTAGTTCTAATTTGTAACCAGTATAAGGACATAATCAAGAGTAACAAAGGCATCCAAATACCCATAATTTTTAATAATTGGGAACGCTCTGAAAAAAGCTTTCAAAAAGGTATTTAAACTTCAAAATTGGTGTTGGTAAACAGTTAATTAAATAAAGTACAGCTTGATAAGCGTACGTCCGAAAAGAAAGAGGAAGTGATGCTTTGTGAAGCAGAGACAAGCCACTCTCAACAATGTGCCAATGTCGGCGTTCCACAGAAGCAATATGTTGTGGTGTGTATGGTGGCGATACAAGATGTTGAATGCTATGTGATTCAATAAGACTTTTCAACCTTTGATACTCATCCCCTCCATCAGAATAAATCGTGATAATAAGGGTTTTGGAAAAAATATATATATATCCACCATAAGTTTAAATTTTGAAAACAATGAGAAAACATCGAATTTTTTTGCCATAGAAAAAAGCCACGAATAATTTGAAAAATGGTCAATAGATAAAAAATAAAAATAAAAATCCATCAATTGATTTAACAGGAAAAGTCCCCGTACATCAGTATAAATGAGATCTAATGGACTGCGACTCTTAAGAGTAGAGACACCTAAAGGTAGTCTATGACTCTTGTTACACAAATAGGAATTACAAATGATATTGGACTTAGAATAACTTGATGACACTGGGAAAACTGAAGAATTTTCGCTGACGGATGACCAAGTCTATTATGCCAGTTTTCAAGGGAGGCCTTGATACCAACATATGTTTGTTTAACTGCCTCCTATGTGTCAAGCACTCATACACATTATTACTACTCCGGCCTCGCGTGAGTGTTGCCCCCGTTATGATATCCATAACGATAAAATAATATGGGAAAAATTCAATAGAGGTCTTATTAGAGTTACAAAATTGTGAAATATAAACTAAGTTTTGTTGCATAGAGGGCACACAAATAACATTGGATAAAGTAAATGAAGTGGAAGGAGATGTGAGAGTATAGGAGCTAGTATGTGTGATAGAGATTCTTGTACCGTCACTAATGACTATGTCATCGAGTCCTTCATAATGCTGGTGCAAAGAAAGGTTGCTCAAATCAATTATAATGTGATGAGAAACAGCAGAGTCCATAAGCCAATTTAAGGAGGTCCCGACACCAATCGCCGTGTGGTTGGCTGTTGAATTATTTGCACTATCTCTTAGCATGATTTTCTTTGCATGGTAGCATCGACGAGAGGTATGCCCTCTCTTTTCACAGAACTAGCAAAAAACATCAGGGTTTTTGCCACCACCATTACCATTAGAGTTTCTGGACCTGTTATTTAAACTTTGCCCATTGTTTCTCTGAGAGTTATTGTTGTTCCCTTGAGGGTATTGGTTCTGATTGTTTCCTTTGCGATTGTCTGAATTCTCACCTTTGTTGTTAAAGCAAGTGGCATTCGCAGTAATAGAGGAATAGTTGATTTCTTGTCGTTTGATGCATGACTCGTATTCAACGAGTTTATTATACAATTCTTTAAATGAGATGATGGTGTCCCTGGCGCGAATAACAGCGGCTATTTTCTTGAAATCTTATCCAAGCCCGTTGAAAACGTGCATGACCAAATTCAAGTTGTTGAGTGGGGCTCCAGTTAATTAAAAATATTTTATTCATTTTATTGCTATATCATTCTTTTTATTAGTAAGGAATGGAATAATTGCAAGCAATGCTGGAACTAGTTACAAATGAAGATACAGCTTGTGCAATCTGTTGCGAAAAGTTTGAACGCAGACAGTTTGTGACTAAGTTTCACCCTTGGAACCATTTTATACACGCTGGCTGGTATGATGAGTATTTGCAAAGTGGCGCCTTCTATTGGAAATGTCCTTGTTACATAAAAATGTCTTAGAGGTAAAGCAACTTCAAATCCCATTAGTACAATCACTAGAAGATGCCTCAATCTACCCGACTTACCATCTTCCCGTAGCTCATTTGTTTACAATTGTTGTCCAACCATGCAACCGTATTTAGCATGACAACTGCATCAATGAAGCATTTGAGGAGCAAACGTATATGGTAGATGGATGTGAAGTTCAAATGGGTCTAGATTGGAATAATTAAAAGAATGAGGTGAATCCGGATTTAGATTGTAATACATTAACAAAAAGGTCAATAGCGTAGAGCTAATTTTGTTTTTCTGAAAATATTTTTATTTACTTTTTGTTGTTTGGTACTCCCTCTGTCCCGAAAAGAATGTCCATTTTTCCTTTTTGGGTTGTCCAAAAATAATTATCCACTTTCTTTTTTCAAACAATATTTTTTTACATCTTTTCATATATGTCATTGCAATTGGAGTTTAAAATTTCAAACTTGAATATTCAAAACTTAAAATGCCAAGTTAGTAACTTTCCAATGGTACAATACATGGCCCACATGTCCCCTTAAAATTTTCTACTCCCTAAAAATGACATTCTTTTTTTGGGAAAGAGAGACTATTTTATTAATAATATCTTTTACTACGTATATAAATAAATAAAAATAAAAAAGACTTACTAAATAAAAGTCGCATACAAAGACGAATGTTAGCTTATAAATATCATATTTGTATTATGCATGACAATGGTCTAGTCCACTATCTCAACAACATAATGGTAGGCTACCACACTGGGTGAGCTATAGGTGCACAATCCTACATCGCCTGGGTAAGAGAAATATGAAGTGCTTATATGGTGGTGTTATCTCCAATTAATATGAGACCTTCTGAGGTTAAACTCAAGAAAAAAACTGTGCGGGCTCGGGCCCAAAACAGATAATATTATACCATGTGGTGAAGTTGGTCGTTACAAATGGTATTGAGCATGACCTAACCGGAAGTGTGGCCAACGAAGATGTTAGAGCCCCCAGGTGAATCAACGAATAAAGGAGCAAAATAGGAAGGTAGATGGATCTCAAGTCTAAATGGGCCCAGATTTGAAGAATTAAAAGAATGAAGTGAATTCGGCTTTGGATCGTGATTTCTAATACTTGTCTTGCTTGATATTGAGATTATTATCAACGAATGAATGAGGTGAATACAGCTTTGGATCGTGATTTCTAATAGTTGTCAATTTTTTTCTTATCAGTGTTGTGATTGTGCTTACCTAGGCCCAGATTTGAAGAATTGGAAGAATGAGGTGAATTTGGGACCCGAATTTAAAGATTGGAAGAATTAAGTGAATTCGGCTTTGGATCGTGATTTCTAATAGGTTTTTTTGGTTGATATTTGAACTTTTATCAACGAATAAATGAGGTGGATCCAGTTTTGGATTGTGATTTCTAATAGATGTCTTGGTTGATATTAAGACTATTAAACAAATGAAAAACAAACTTCCCTGGATCTTCCAATCTGTTAATCTCCATTAATATATGGTACACCACAAGTTCTTTGGTTTAGAATTCTTGTCCTTTCGGATTGGAATTAATGTTTGCAATAATTTATACAGTTAAAGAAATATTGTCCGTACGTATGTGTTAGAATTCTTGTTCTTTCGGATTGGAATTGATGTTTGCAATAATTTATGCAGTTAAAAGAATATTGTCCTCTGTAAAATTGTTTTATTTTGTATAATATACGTTCATGTAAAGAGAAGAAACAACTCAAAATAAAGAGAAATAACTCAAAACATAGAGAATACTTACTTACTCATTTGACAAATGTAAAGTAATAAATAAGGAAATTAGTTTTTGTTTTTTTTAATATCGAAGCATATCTAAAATTATGAAATTATAGAAAAATATAGATTTTTCTTAATATTTAAGTGTAAGGACAAACTAAAAATTTCTCAAAGTCACGTTTCTGTTATGCGTGGGCTCTCTCTCTATACATCTTTTATAAATAAATCACCCTACTATACATCTTTTATATATAGCTCACCCTACAATCTTTCTTTTTCTCTCTCAAATGTGAATTAATTTTCAGTTGAATAGGTATAAAATGAAATTGCTTTTAATTTGATTTTATATCAATATATTATATTTTTCACACATAAACAGAGTTCTCTGCAACTTGCAGGCTAAGGTTTAAGGATATAAACCAAAGGACCATTCCAGTTTAATATGTATAAATTAAAATGGCTTTGAATTTGATTTTCTCTGTTTTTTAATATTTGTGTTTTTTTTAGAGTTATCATTGCGTACTAGTGATTTTAATTTAATTGAGCTTTAAGAAATAATATTCACTTTTCTTAACATACAAAATGAGTTTGCAACTTAATACCCTGAAATTTAGTTTTAATGCTTGATTTCAATTGGAAATAAAATCCATGTATTTCTGTTTGCGCAGTTTTTGTTCACACCGGTTGATGAACTTTTGCGGGCGTGCCAGAGTATTTGTAAAAAACACTCAAAATATGATTGAACACCAACCTATCCCTTTTTCCGTTGGTGGCTGACTTCAGGCGATTGTGTGGGAAAGAGAATAGTAAAAACTGCCAACGAGGTTCTTCTTCTGCCTTATTTGCAAGGACTTATTATAAAAGTGTTAAAAGAATAAAAATACAGTATAAAATAAATGAACAGGCTGAATTGAAATAGACAACAAATGACATTGGCCGAATTGAAATAGAGTGAAAAGTAATGTTTGCAATGGAATGAACTGGCCAAATTGAAATGACTAAAATTTGATTAAAGATTTGTCATTGAATCTGTTTGTATAAAATAATGATTAAATTTGTAAATAGTATAATTAAGCATTGCAAAAGAATAATAAGTTACTGGAACTTAATTTCTTTGAATGAAATTTGTCATTTGAACAAAAGATTTGAAGATAAGATGACGTTGAGTCATTTGATAAATTTTGGATTCATGCTATTTTGTGGTTGGTACTGAACAAATTGAAATAGAATTACAATGCTTCTATTTATAGAAATCTTATCTAACTAATCTATCTTTATTTCTTGCTACAATATCTGTCTGCCTTGATTCTTTCTCTTCGTAATTCAAACTGAGTCAAACCAGTGTACTTTGCCTTCAATTTCTCTGTTTTCAGTTTCCTTAGCCGAATATCTTCTTTGTTATCAGCTAATTCCTTCGACTTGGTCAGCTTTCGTTGCTTAGAAAGTTTGCTAATTTTTAGCAACTTCTTTCCATAATTCTGGCAGCCGTGGTATTTCCTTTAAGGCCCATTGTTGAATATTCGTAAATGCCACTTGCCTTATTTAGATTTGCCCACATCACAGCTGCCATCTTCTACGACCTTCCTTTTCTTTCTCTAACTAAATTCCTACTTCGTTGGGATTTAGTTGTTTATTTTAGCTAAACCTCTAAGTTTTTCCTTTTCAGTTAATGACCATGTTTGAATTAATTCAAATCTTTGTTGCTATATTTCAGCAACAACCTTATTGATAAGGTGGCTGAATATATTTTCCTAGATTTCCTCATAATGTTTCTCTATTGGCCGACTTCCCTTAAAATATACTAAACACTTGTCGGCTTCTCACTGGTCCATGTCACTGCTGAGGTGGCTGCCAAGTTTTGGTGCCAATAGTTTCTTAACATACAAAACGATATTGCTCAATCTGATTTTCTTGTGTGTTAAAAGTGTATTATTATTCAAAATGAAAGTTGCACGATCTGGTGTCTGATTTTTTTTTTTTTTTCTGCATTTCAATTGTAGAAGGGTGGTGGTTTTATCACGGGATGTTTTAATATTCAACATTTAATTTTTTGTTCTTTTATTTTCTATTGTTTCATTTTGGAAATTGTTGGTTTGAACCTTGAAAAGACCTATAAATTAGGAGTGGAGGCAAAATGATGCCAAATGCCTCCTGATTTTATATGCTGTTACTCGAGTCTTATGTTGTATGTGGCTTTCATTTTTATTATTGCAGTACCATCATGGAATAGTTATATTTTTTAGGATTTGAGAATAATTTCATGCAACTAGATAGCTAATTAAAAATATTTTATTCATTTTATTGCTATATCATTCTTTTTATTAGTAAGGAATGGAATAATTGCAAATAATGCTGGAACTAGTTATAGATGAAGATACAACTTGTGCAATCTGTTGTGAAAAGTTCAAAGGTGGACAGTTTATGACTAAGTTTCACCCCTGGAACCATTTTATACACGCTGGCTACTATGATGAGTATTTGCAGAGTGGCACCTTCGATTGGAAATGTCCTTGCTACAGACAAAACGTCTTAGAGGTAAGGCAACTTCAAATCCTATTAGTACAAACACTAGAAGATGCCTCAATCTGCCCAACTTGCCATCTTCATGTAGCTCATTTATTTGCAATTGTTGTCCAACCATGCAACCATGTTTATCGTAAGAACTGTATCAACGAAGCGGTTAAGGAGCAAACGTGCAAGGCAGATGGATGTAAAGTTCAAATGGGCCCGGATTTGAATAATTAGAAGAATGAGGTGAATCCGGCTTTGAATCGTAATTTCTAGTAGTCGCATTGGTTGATATTGGGATTATTACTATCTATATTTATTTAGGTTCAATTGAACTTTTTTTTTTTAACATTAAAGTTTGTAATCAACTTAAGTTCTGGCACTCTATTACATTATCTTAGGATGTTTTTAATACACTTAAAAAAGGGTAAATAACATAGAAGCTATTTCTATGTCGCTCCAATGAATTTTGTAGGAAAATCTAAAAATTATGGGCTAGGATCAGGAAGGAAAAACAGTCGGATTTGTGTGGCATGGACCTGTTTCTATTTTGGGCCAATGATTGTGAGAATTAGTCCAAATGGATATGGGTTAGGGTCAGGAAGTCTAAGTTTGGGTTGACCCGGTGAGAGATCCTTAATAGAGTATTACCAAGAACAATAATCTGATCATAAAAATTTTTTTGCATTTGTTTACTACCTTCATTTACCTGGACATAAAATAGTTTTTTGAAAATATTTGTATATACTTTTCGTTATTTGGTACTCCCTCTGTCCCAAAAAGAATGTCTATTTTTTCTTTTTGGGTTGTTCCAAAATAATTGTCCACTTTCTTTTTTTAAACAATATATTTTACATCTTTTTCATATGTCCTTGGAGTTTAAAATTTCAAACCTGAATATTTAAAACTTAAAAGGACAAGTTAGTAACTTTTCAAGGGGACAATACATAGCCCACATGTCCCCTTTAAAATTTATACTCTTCAAAAAGGACATTCTTTTTGGGAAAGAGGAAGTATTTTACTAATAATATCTTTTACTCTGTATAAAAAATGAAAAAGTCTTACTAACTAAAAGTCGCATACAAAAACGAATGTTTACTTATAAATATCATATTTGTATTATGCATGGCAATGGTTCAGTCCACTGTCTCAACAACACACTAGTAGGCTTCTGCACTGGGCAAGCTATAGGTGCACAATCCCACATCGCCTGGGTAAGGGAAATATGAAGTGCTTATATGGTAGTGTTATCTCCAATTGGTATGAGGCCTTCTGAGGTTAAACTTTAAAAAAAAAAATCGTGCGGACTCGGGCCCAAAGCAGATAATATAATACCATGTAGTGGAGTGAGTCGTTATAAATGATATCAGAGCCTAACCCAACCGGAAGTGTGGTCAACAAAGACGTTAGGCCCTAGGTGAATCAACGAATAGATGAGCAAAATAGCAAGGCAGATGGATCTCAAGTCCAAATGGGCCCGGATTTGAAGAATTGGAAGAATGAGGTGAATTCGGCTTTGGATCGTAATTTCTAATAGTTGTCTTGCTTGATATTGAGATTATTATCAACGAATGAATGAGGTGAATACGGCTTTGGATCATGATTTCTAATAATTGTCGATTTCATTTTATCAGTGGTGTGATTGTGCTTACTTGGGGCCCGGATTTAAAGAATTAGAAGAATAAGGTGAATTCCGCCTAAATTTGAAGAATTGGAAGAATAAGGTGAATTCGGCTTTGGATCATGATTTCTAATAATGGTTGGTTGATATATGGACTTTTATCAACGAATGAATGAGGCGAATCTGGCTTTGGATCGTGATTTCTAATAGTTGTCTTAGTTGATATTAAGACTATTAAACAAATGAAAAACAAACTTCCTTGGATCTTCCAATCTGTTAATCTCCATCAATATATGGTACACTATAAGTTCTTTGGGTGAGAATTCTTGTCCTTTCAGATTGTAATTAATGTTAGCAATAAATTTTGCAGTTAAAGGAATATTGTCCTCTGTACGTATATGTTGAAACTCTTTTCCTTTTGGATTGGAATTCATGTTAGAAGTAATTTAAGTAGTTAAAAGAATATTGTCCTCTATACGTATATATAAACATGTGTTTCTTTTTGTATAATATACGTTCATGTAAAGAGAAAGGAAATTAATTTTTGTTTTTTTTTTTTTTTTTAATATCGAAGGATATCTAAAATTATAGAGAAATATAGATTTTTCTTAATATTTTAAGTGTAAGGACAAAGTAGGAATTTCTCAAAATCACATTTCTGTTATGCGCGGGCTTTTTCTCTATACATCTTTTATAAATAGCTCACCTTACTATACATCTTTTATATATAACTCACCCTACAATCTTACTATTTTTCTCTCAAAAGTGAATTAATTTCCAGTTGAATAGCTATAAAATGAAATTGATTTTAATTTGATTTTCTATTTTTTATATATACTTCTCTCAATATATTATATTTTTTCACTCATAAACAGAGTTCTCTGCAACTTGCAGGCTAAGGTTTGAGGATAAAAAACAAAGGACCATTCCTGTTTAATATGTATAAATTGAAATAACTTTGAATATTCACCTCATTCTTTAAATTATTCAAATTCGGGCCCTGAATTCACCTCATTCTTCCAATTCTTCAAATCCGGGCCCCATGTAAGCACAATCACACCACTGATAAGAAGAAATTGACAACTATTAGAAATCACAATCCAAAACCGTATTCACCTCATTCATTTGTTGATAATAGTCTCAATATCAACTAAGACAATTATTAGAAATCACGATCCAAAGCCGTCTCATTCTTCAAATTCGGGCCCCGGATTCATTCATTAAATCCGGGCCCATTTGGACTTGAGATTTGCCTTGCCATTTTGCTCCCCCATTAGTTGATTCACTTTGGGACTCTAACGTCTTCGTTGGCCACACTTCCGGTTGGGTCAGGCTCTGATATCATTTGTAATAACCACCACATGAAATAATATTGGCCATTTTGGGCCCGAGCCCTCACGATTTTGTTATTAGGTTTAACCGCAAAAGGCCCCATACCAATTAAAGATAACGCCACTATATAAACACTTCATATTTCCCTTACCTAAGTGATGTGGGATTGTGCACCTATAGCTCCCCCAGTGTGGTAGCCTACCAGTGCCTCGCACCCCCCTCCCCACGGCACACCAGCCCACAAGGTCACCACACATACTGTCTGCATTCGAAATTTTGACAACAAATTACATAAATATTGCTTTAAATTCTTTCATTCCTTACTACTCCCTCCGTCCAAAAAAGAGTGACATTTTCGGGGAATTGTGACACACAAGTTATGAGTCACAGTTCCCCAAACATGACTCTTTTTGGGACGGATGGAGTAATAAAAAGAATGATATATAATTAGAATAGGTATAACAATAAAATGAATGAAAGGTTTTTAATTAACTAGCTGCATGACAATATTCCCAAATCCTCAAAATTGTAACTATTCCATTATGGTATTGCAATACTAAAAATGAAAGCTACATATACCATATGGCTCTAACAACAGTATAGAAAATTAGGAGGCACTTGGCATCATTTTTCCTCCATTCGTAAATTATAGGTCTCTTAAAGGTTCAGACCAACAATATCCAAAATGAAATAATAGAAAAAGAAAAGAACAAAATTTAAATGTTGAATGTTAAAACATCACATGATAAAACCACTACCCTTCTATAATTGAAATGTTAAAAAAAAAAAAAAAAAAAAAAAAAAAAAAAAAAAAAAAAAATCACTTTTATGTTGAATGTTGAATGTTAACTTTCATTTTGAATAATAATAAACACTTTTAACACAAAATAAAATCAAAGCAATCTCATTTTGTATGTTAAGAAACACATGAATCTTGATGGTTTCGAGCAGTTCTTCGGTAGGCTTATGCTCTTCTGCCTCTGCCGCCTGGTATTTAGGTAGAGAGTTTTGCGATTGCTATTTTGTGGTGTCCTCAGAGGTTGCCTTCTATTTGTGTGGTTTATCGCCCTTCTGTGCTTCCTTTTGTGTCACCATATAGCATTCTTTGGCCTCGGCTTGATCTCCCCACAGGTTGCTGACTTCTTTTTCATCCGGAGACAAATATCTCATCATCTGATGTAGGGTAGACGACACTCTATTCATCCGATAAATCCACCCTCTTCCCATGATCAAGTTATAAGAGGGGTGAATTTCTATTAAAACGGCATTCTTTTTCAATATCTTCTTTGCGACAGTGACTGATAGATCTATCACCCTAATAGGATATACTTTTGTCCCATCGAATCCCAATAATGTGTTGGATGTGGGCTTGACGGATGAAGGTGTGATCTCCAGTTGTTCAAAAACTGCCTTTGTTATAATATTGGCATTGCTGCTGAGGTCTACCAGGACTTTCTTGATTAGGCAATTCGCCACCAGAAGGTTAATGACAAGAGGGTCTTCACGGGGGAGCTGTACTCTGGATAAATCCTCGTCTCCAAACCCGATCTTGGTACTGCCCGAGGTAATTGTGTTAACCGAGGATAATTTCTTTAGCTTATGGATTGCTCTAAGTCTGGATCGGTACACCTCTTCTGGCTCTTGATCTTCTCCCGACTTTCCATGAATTGCGTGAATGACCTTTACCTGATTTGCTTCTGCCCTCCTAGAATTTGCCTCATTTGGGTTTGGCTGTTCCTTCGGCCCAATGTAATCTGCCAGGTCACCTCTAGCTATTATGGATTCCACTTATCTTTGGAGGGTCCTACAATCATTAGTGGTGTGCCCATAATCCCTATGGTAGGCATAATGCTTACGCTTATCCCTCTGCTCCAGAGGTTACCGGATTGGTTGAGGGACTGTGAACCTTCCCTTATTTTCTTGAAGCAATCGGGCCAAGGTCGTTCTAAGAGGGGTTAATCTTTCCTCGGTCATCTGCCTCTTCTCTAATGGTTGGTCTGCCAGAGTTGGGGTAGGCTGACTCCTCAGGTTCTTGGAACTCAAGGCTTTCTCCTGGGGCTTATTCTCTACTGTGACGAGAGTAGCATGTTGAGCCCTGTTAGCTACGTTCTCCTCGAGTCGGACGTATATTTGCGCCCTAACATTAAGAGTTTACATGTTTGAGGGAAAGTATTTAACCAAAGAGGTATGGAACTTGATACCTTGAATCATGGCGATCTTGAATGCTTCCACAATTGTTGAAGGATGACAGTCCAGTATCTCTGAAGCTTCCATATTATATCTGGATAGCAAATCCTGTAGAGGTTCTCCCCTTTTTTGCCTGGTAGCGAACAGGATAGTGATAGTTTTCTTCTATTTCTTATTGTCGCAGTACTGTGCCAAGAACACAGTGGACAGAGTTTCATAGTTCGGAATCGACTTGTGTGGTCTGTTTTTGAACCATTCTAGTGCTGCTCCTGTCAGGCTAGTAACAAAGCTTTGCATATGAACGAGTCATTATGGTTATCCATGGCCATCTTCTGGGAGTAATGGTTGAGGTGCCGGGAAGGATCTCCAGTACCATCGAACTATGTGAAGGCTGGCATGGTAAACTTCTTAGGTTTTTCGACATAGTAAATCTCATCGATAAACGAGGTCTTTACCAGAGATGCCTTGTGCTTTTTGGTCATCTCCGCTAGTGTTTGGATCCTCAACAACCTCCTTTCATCAAAGGCTTCGGGGATGCCATTTTACCACACTATGAGTTTGCAGCTAAATTCGGCCTGCTCGTCATGTGCACGCTGGTGGGTGTGATTCTCAGAAGTTCCGGCTTCAGTTCTTGTCCTCTGCTCCCTCTGGCCCTCGCTGGCTCAGGTTTCAGCCGCTAAAGCTACAACGGGGTTAGAAGGGACCCTTTGGGCTCCATTTGGCAAGTTGGCATTGGCTGGCAGTGGTTGCGCTGCCATCTGCTCTATGGTTGTTTGAAAAGAGTCATTCCGTTGCTGAAGCAATGTGATCCGAGTCGTGCTGGCCTCATTTGCTTGCCGGAACGTCTCGAATTGTTGTAGGAACTCTTCACGCATCTTCTGCATTAGTTCCACTTGTTGATCGACTGCGGCTCCTCCAGTTGACATCCCGGAATGTAGTCGCATAAAAATTATAAATCACTGGGGTATATTTATATACGCTTCCCATAGACGGCGCCAAAGTGTAGGTGTAAAAATTCGTTAACTTTGAAAAGTCAAAGAATAGTAACAACACACTCAATGAAAACAATGCAAAGTAGAGATTGAGTTTTCAATGTATATTTTTATTGGAGGTATATGCCTCTATTTATACAATTTTTAGTGGTAGAATTGAGGTATAACTCACATTGCTTGCCCCCCACGATTCGTCCACAATTAATGATTTCCTTCTGCAATTCTTCCATACAAGGCTCCTTCTACATAGGACTCCCTCTATATAAGACTCCTTCAATATATGACGCTCCTTTAATTGTGTGATTGATGGACTCAAATCTCCGATCTCTATTTGTGCTAGGCCATAGACTGGGCTGGATGTGCAGGTCTGACTTGCCCGATAACCGAGCTTAGAAACAATTGAAGACTCCTTTGGGCTTGTCACGTTGGGCCTTTGAAGTTGGGTAACGCAAGAGAAATAGTACAAAACTCATCTGTTGACGTGGATGATTTTAAAAGGTCAGTGTAACTTACCCTTACAAATAAAAAATAAAAAAATAAAAAATAATAAAAAAAAAAATCTCTAATTCATGCATTTACAGATTAACAAACAAGGCATCTATTATGTTGCAACGCTTTAAATACCAACACATGATTTCTGATTTGGGGTCATTCACCTTTCCTAACAATAGCAGAAAAATATAACTTCAACAGTTCCTTATGCAGGTTCGTCCTCCTTCCTTCGACATAAGCCAACTCAAGTGATTATGCATAACTAGGGGTGGAAAAATGTACTCAAATCCAAAAATTCATCCAAATTTGCTCAACAATGATTGGGGGTATCGGGTGACTAGTTTAGTTGAATGGGTTATTAATAAATAAATCATTAATAAATAATATATTTAATGAATTGATAATGGATTAAGAGTGGATACCTACTTAACCCACCACACATGATATATTTCAAAATTAAATTACTTTGTTTCATTTTACCTCTTTCCTAGTTTATCTCTAGCCTCTCTAGTTCTCTCTCCACTCTTTTATGTCTCTCGTCTCTCTCCCTCTAGTCTTCCCTCTCCTCATTTATCTCTCGTCTCTCTCCTCTCATTTCCTGTCTCCTTTCTTTTCTCTTTCGGTCTCCTTTCGTGTTTCTCTCTCCTCTCTCCCGTCTCTCTCTCTAGCTTGGTGGATTAAAAAAAGGAAAAACTACATATAAGTAGTATTAAGAACTTTAAATAACAAATTGATCAATTTTAAAAGTTAGTTTTTCACATTGATTGAATTAAACAAAATAATTACAAATGCATAAAAAATTATTACTAAGGTCCGAAATGGCCTCACACTCTTATTACAAAATACAAAAATATCCTTCTTAAATTATCTAATTTCAAATATTAAAATAAATAATTAAAATTTAGTTTAACTAGCAAATAAAAATTCTCCATCTCTTCTCTTCATCGTCCATCGCCATTGATATCATCTTATTTGAAAGGTAAGAATTGAAAAGGAAAGCTCTACAAGTTTACTATGGCAGTGATGGTATATCATATAGAAGATTTTTCAATTGTTACCTAAAAGAAACTATTATTATTGTTAATATATTAGAAGATGTCAAAACGGGATTTATTAAGGATTTCATATTCTAGCAGTAGGGTAATGAAATATTGAAATATCCACTTGCTTTTCTTTTTTCTTGTCCAGAGGTCTTTAGTTGTTGTTCATTCTTCAATCAATTATAAAAAATCACAATAAATTTTGAGATGCCAAATTGATAACCATCTGGAAGAACCCTAAATTCATAAGATATAACATACTTCTAAAGCCTACAGAGTCCTAGATCTAAAACTTCTGAACAAAAATATAACATATTTATATTTATATGTGGTGTGAAGAGAGGGAGGGAGGGGGACCTAGAAGACCTGCGAAGTGGGCAATGCCCTGGACATTGGTGGCTGACTAAGGACGAAGGTAAGTGATAGAGAATTAGTATTCGCTAGTCAAAACTAATTTTTAATTATTTATTTTATTATATTGAAATTATATAATTTTGAGGAGGATGTTTTGGGATTTTGAAATAAGATTGTGAAGATATTTTGGACCTAAGCAATAAATATTAATGTGTTTGTAATTATTTTGCTTAATCCAATCAAAATAGAAAATTAACTTTTAAAACTGATCAATTTGTTATTTGTGGCTCCTAATTTTACCTATGTGTAGTTTTCCCTAAAATATATATATATATATATAGGGTTTGGAAAATTAATTAAGTGAACAAAAAATGACCCATATAAAATTTTGTCAAAGTAGAGTTGGATAACCTGCCAATTATTAAGTCAATAGACTCAATACACTACAAGATATATAGCACAGATTTGTTTACTTTTAGGGAGAAAAAATTACTTACTAATTGAACTTTTAAAATCTGAATTGTTATGTATTATTTCTATATTACCAAAGATGAAATCTGGGGCTTTCGTTAGGATTCTTCTATAGTAAATAACATATAAACTTCAATTATACATTTCTATCAAGAAAGCATTTCCGAAAAATACAACAATAATAATTATTATTGTGAATATTAAAAAAACAGTCACTACGAGAATAATTTTGTGAGTAGATTAAAATATAAATTTATATATAAAAAAAGTCATATACAAGCATAATTTTGAGAGTAGAGAGAAGGGAAAAAATAAAAATAATAACAATAATAAATTATGTGATCGGGTCAACGGGTTGTATGAGGGTTGATCAGCCCATTTGATACCCAACCCACTTATGACCCCCTATTGATTACTAACCCACTCATGATCAGCCCATTTATGACCAGCCCCAAACCCGCCCAATTGCCACCCATAACCCACCACTATTTGCTCCATCTGTATTTATTTGTGGATCTTCAAATGATCCCTAAATCAACTTCAAAACCCAACTAAAAACCCAACTATTTGACGTGTCTTCTTCCCTCGAGTAAACTCAACAACTCCAGAAATTATATATAAAGAACCATCTGTAATTTCTTCTTCCCTTCACTAAATTAACTTGAAAACCCTAGTGACTTTGTATCGAGTAACTGCATCTTTTTAAGGTCGGGATTTTCTTCAAATGGAGGTATTGGAAGGTGAACCACCAGAGAAAAAATGGACTTTTTAAGGTCGGGATTTTCATCGAATAGAGGTAGTGGGAAGGTGAACCACCAGAGAAAAAATGAAAACTACACATCGATCATTATAAATATAAGAAATGATAAATATATATATATAAACAAAATAAGACACTGGTAAAAGAAGATAGGCCAAAACTCTGGCATGGCACTGTATATCTTACTATTATATTTATTAAAATCATCATTCATAATAAACAGCAGAAAAATAAAACCACTCACTGTAAAGACAAACAATGCTTAACCAGTAGGAGCAATGAAACGGTGAATGATTCATAAACAGCAGAACAATAAAACCACTCACTGTAAAGACAAACAAAGCTGAACCGGTAGGAGCAGTGAAACAGTGAAGGAAGGGGAGGGTCACATTT
Source organism: Cornus florida (assembly GCF_030987335.1). Lineage (NCBI taxonomy): Eukaryota > Viridiplantae > Streptophyta > Magnoliopsida > Cornales > Cornaceae > Cornus > Cornus florida. The sequence goes on along the minus strand of NW_026775578.1, from coordinate 40,025,024 downwards.
TCTGAAACACAATCAAATAACATAGCACGTTGCTTCTACCATCCAAACACGCTGATTACTATTCATAAGAGAATTTAGGAGTTATGAAAACACTATGAAGTTTCTACATATGCATAGCTTCCACAAGTTCATTGGATACATTTAAATTCCTGCTAATAAGCTAACAATTACACTGATTCCGCATTTATTTATAAGCCCCTTCGAAAAAACAAGACACCTGATGATCAATGCACGATGGCTTATCTTCATAGAACTACACAAGAAGAAATTATTTTTAACGTCAGACTCGCACAATTATATTATGTTGAAAAGGAAAAATAGATCCGCAAGTTGAGTGTCCAAATGGATACTTACTGAATCATTAGCCATTTTGAACAAATGCCAAAATGCATTAGGAAATGAAAGAGGACATTTCTGTTCCAGATGAGGACCAGACCGCATTGACAACCTGGAAACATTCCTCAGTTCCTCACGAGCAACAAGTCGTGAAAGAATTGCCTTGTTTCCCAGATCCGAGGCAAAAATGACTATAGTGTTCCTGAAGTCTACTGTATGTCCTCCATTGGAACTAAATATACCATGATCAAGGATCGAAAGTAAAGCACTGAAAACAGACATGTGAGCCTTTTCTACTTTAGAAAAGAAAATGACGCTGTGGGGCCTCATTCTGACGGACTCTAAGAGTGACGAACCATGTTGCTCAGGGCCACTATCCAAATATACCATAAAAGTGATCAGTCATGTGGTAACAATAGAATGAAACATACACACGGGTAATTTAAACATTTCAAACAACCAAGTGACAATAACAAGTAATGTTACTACGGAAGATCCAACGGTCCATTTAAGAACAGGAAAACTGAATCTGATTCTGTGTATTCAGACAAGTCAATATGAATAAGCAGGTTCATCCCATCATCAGCAATGAGATGCTTAGCAAGACAGTCAACTAGATCTGCTTCACCAGCTCCCGTGACACCCAAGAACAGGAATAAAAATAGGTCGATGTGGTAGATCATGCTGTGCATCAATAGAATTCAGTAGAGTATCTAATGCAACATCAACTGCCTGATGTTGTCCCACCACTCCACTCAATCTCATCTTAAGTCCCTGCACTTCACTCTTAGACCTCTTGCTAAGACTTTCACTCTGCTTAAGCTCAACTTCCTCATTTAAGGAGTTCCCATTAACCTACAAGAATACGTTGAAAAAGAAGAATGAAAAGCAGATGCATTAATCCAATGAATAATTCATGTGATTTTAATCAAAAGGAAGACCAGGTCATAACTAAAACGGTTATAAGTACCATTTTGTACTCATTGAGCATAATGTCGACTTCAATTGCATTTTTTCTGATATAATCTAATGTCTTAACCAGCGCTTGAGCAACCTTTGCAACACAGTCCATATCTGCACTAGCCTCTGCATCTAGTAAATTCATCAGTTCAAACAAATTTCTTCTTAACAAGTAGATCTTGTTGACTCGTTCTTTCTCTTTCAGATACATAGCTCTTAATTCCCTTAAAGATTTTCTGCACTGCATCATAAAAAGATTTTCCGCTGGATAGCCATCTTTCTCCAATCTTAAAGACAACTCCTGTTTTCCCACCAGTGCATCAATGTAAATCGTGGCCATATCATCTATCTCATTTTTTGCAAGCATATCAGCTAACAAAGGGACCAAATTCTTCTCTAGCCAAAACCTCATAGCATATCCACACATCTGATACAATAAGAGAAGCAATAATACGAGTCCATAAAGTTGAACACCTCAAAAGACAAAACGCGTGTCATGCACAATTAACGTGTCTCCAACCCTCATATTATTAACTTGTACTGACAGTTTATAGCGCTGTTAATCAGAACAGCTGAAATAAATGAAGTAACACATACAAGAATTTCCTTAAAACCAAAGTCTAATGTTACTCAAATTCACAGTTGAATCTTTTCCAGCCTACTTTGTCTAAATGGAGAAAGTTCAGAATTGAGGAAAAAGAATTGACAAATATACAGGTAAGTTGAGATCACTAAGAAGTTCAGCATTTGTAATCATGTCATTAACAAATGGGAGAAAGTTCAGATCACATCAAAAGAACAGAGATCATGATTTTCATGTGGTATAACTAACAAGAATAAAAAGAACACAAAAAATTGATGCTTTTAAACTTTAAGGTAAATATGGGTCATCTATAAGAAAAGCAGCTTTGAACAATGGACCCAAGCGAATGAAAACACACACACACACACGCACGCACACAAACAACAACACAGCACATCACAGAATGTGAGTCTCGGCCAGAAAGAGAGGAGGAAAGGAAAAGGAAAGAAGAAAAAGGGAAATCCCAGAAGATAGGTTTCCAGTCTTAATCTTTTAAAAATTATTGTTCCAAATTGCCAAAAAATGTACTCCCTGTCCCACAAAAAGTGTCCACTTTTACTTTTTTGGCTGTCCCAAAATAATAGACCCAATTCAAAATCCAATAAACTATTTTTTTAATATTCCTAATATACCCTTCTTGCCTTGAAGTTATAAAAACATGTGGTCCCACCATAGAAGGGTATATTAGGAAATTCATTCTCTATCACTATAATAAAAAATTTTAAATACTAATCTCATAAAAAGTTAAGTTCCCAAAACGGGACACTTTTTATGGGACGGCGGTAGTAATTTTTAGATGATTGATGCTCTGTGAAGATATGAAAATTGTTGAAAAAGGTTGCTAAGCCTTGAACATAGCCTTGTGATGGAAACCTGAGCCGAACACTATGGTTTAGGACTGATATTTACCTGACTTATAATTGTTATTTGCCTCTGAAATTTTGAGATACTGAAATACACTAATTGAGGAGATTGTGTAATTTTGTTTGGCTTACTTTAGTTAAATTTGGAATGATTTATGAATTTTTGAAGTTGTATAAAGCTGGTTGTTGGATTGTTTTTACATAGCAGAAATTTCCCCTGTTGTCTGGCTATAATGGATCGGTTTATGAATCTTTTTTCTTGGAGTTCCATTGATGATATTCCAGTATAATTTTTTCAACATTGCTATAGTTATCTCTTTTTTCCTGCAACTATTAAAGAAAGTTTGCTTCAGTGTTATTAGGAATAAAAAATAAAAAATTCTCCATTTTAAATAAAACCCGAAAACCTGCTGGGCTCTTTGAGCTCACCCCTTTTTCTAAAACTTTTCAGGTCCAAGCAATGATAAGCAGGTCACGGCTCGGGAGTGAGGTGGTCACTAGGGATGTAGCTTTTGGAGACATGGGATTCAGATGAGTACTGCTATAGTGCTATGTAAATATTGGGGCAGTATAGTTTGGAGACTGGTGTATCTCCCACTTTTTGACACATACTTGGATTTTTGGTATTGTATAATTGTGCATAAACTAAGGACTTTGTAAATGCTTAATAGTAAGGGTACTTTGATAATGAAACATGAGCTATGTTACATGGACTCTGGTACGTGTGTAGGACACGGGTATGTAGCCATGTGTCGAACGTCTCAAATCTCCAAACAGAAGAACACACGGACATGGCTGAATATTAATTTTATATTTTTCTTTTAGAGTAAAGTAATGCTTTTATCTAATAAAATGTTCAATATAGGCATTTAACTCATTTTAAAGTAATAATATAATATAATTGAATGACTGGATATGCTTTTTAAGTATATGTCCAACCAAAAGTATCGGACAAGTATCCCATACCCATGTCCGAGCAATAGGTGTCTGACACGAGTACTTCATTCCTTTTGAAGAGTATGAGTAGCTAGATTTTTTTTAGCAATAATTCCAAGTGACGCATTTGGTGAATTTTTCGCGCTCCCCGTGGAGCGAAGTGTGACATTCTTCGTTCTATATTTTATAATTTTCATTTGCACGTAATAAAATAAATCAAAAAGTTTATGAAACCAACTTTTGCCTACTAAAAAACTTATTTTTTTTCTATTAGTTGGGGTCAAGTTCGAGGAAAAACTGCCTAATTTAAATTTTCAAATTCAAATAAGACTTGTTATTAATTTGTTAAAAGATACATAACGTGATAAAACATATTGTTGGGAATTAATTCCCTTCATTCGGCCCAACGGAAGCATGACACAAACAAGCACACAAAATAAACACAATAGTTTACATGGTTCGGCTGAACTCACCTACGTCCATGAAGAGAGTTCCTAACTCAGTTAGGTGAACAAGTAATACAAATCCTTGTTTGGCAAGTCTTGGTCCCAAATTCTATCAATATTTAGGTTTCCTTTTGAATCGTATTTTGTATGGTAATTTCTTGTTTGACAAATCTTGGCCTTTAAGGAATTTCTTGTATTGGGCTCTGAAGAATTTCTTGTAAGGCAAGTCTTGGCCTCTAAGGAATTGTGTTTAAGCCTCTATAAATAGAGAGGGCGTTGTTTGGAGAAGGTAGAGAAGAAAAAAAAAAATGGAATGAGTGAGAGTGAGAGTGAGTGAGAAGATAAGAGAATGGGTGGGAGTAGAGAGATGCCCTAGAAGAGTAGGTGGCTATTCTTTACAATTGTGTGAAAATAGAGAGACACCCCAAAAGAGTGGGTGGGCATTCCCTACAGTTGTATATTCTCTTTTTGATTCATTATAGTGAAATTTTCTTCTATCCATGGACGTGGCCCTAGTTTTGGGTAAACCACGAAAATATTGTGTTTGTGTGTGATTATCTATTTTGTTTGCTTCCGTTGTTCCCAACAAGTGGTATTAGAGCCAAAGGTTCATCGTTGAGAGTTTGTAAGAGCTAAGGATTCGGCCTAAGGAGTTCAACAATTGGTTGATTTCCATAAAAAACGATAACAAAAATAGGTGACAACTGAGTTGGTAAATGGACTAGATTGTGTTGGAAAAAATGTAGTCAGCGGATTAGTATTTGTGTTGTCATCATTCTACATAACAAGAACCTATCTTTTGTGAATTTACAAAAAAGAGGGCTGCAAGTTACATCAATTTGTCACAACTGTTTTGCTGGGGATGATTCCAATGAGCATTTGTTTTGTCATTGTGGATTTGCTTCAGAGATTTGGAGAGGGATTTTTGATATGTTGCACATTCAGGTTCAGAGGTTTACAAGTCTGAATCACATTGTTGACTGATTTTTGCAGAATACTGTGTCCAAGTCTTTCAAATCCAAGATCTTAAATGGTATTTTTCTAGTTACCATTCGGAAGATATGGTCCATTAGGAATGCTATGCTACATACAGGAATACAAGAACATGTGGTGCAGGCTATTATTTGGGATGTAATTACATTTCTAAATATTAGTTTAGCTGATCTTTTGATTGTATTTGAATTGTAATGTTCTTCTTTTGAGATAGGATGCTTGCTGGAATTGGAATGTCAATTCCGTTTTCAAAGTTAGGAGATCAGTCTCCTATTGTAATTGTACTCTTTTGAATATTTATAAAACAAAAAAATAATCCATTCAAAAAAAAAAAAAAAAAAAAAAAGAGTTGGTAATCCTAAATCAAGGTGGAGATTTTTTGTCAAGGTGGAGAATTTTCTCCAAGGTGGATTTTTGTGGGGGATGTCTCCAATTCTTACTGGGTTGGGTTTTCAATTGTAATGGTTTGATAATGTCTTGTTAGACTTGGGCCCAAAGTAATTGTACTTGAGCCCCATGTCATTGCTTTCCTTGACCAAAAAATATTTTTAATACCTTTTTAGCAACAAATTTTACTAATTTTATAACTAATTTTTTTAGAAGTTGTATTTAATAACGAACAAATTTTTTTTTTTTTTTTTTGATAAGTAAAAATAATATTAAAAAAGGCGTTCAAAAGGAGAACGCGTCCCAATTACAAAAGTGGAACCGGAGCTAAGGCCCCAAAGAATCCAAAAAAGTAATTAAATCATATGAAGAAGAACAAAAGCTCCTCTTCACATAATTGAAGAGAGAACGAAGAATGTAAAGTTTGACCGTTTCTGTAGGCGACTCTTTTCCTTCAAACATTCTGTTGTTTCTCTCCTTCCAAATGCACCACCATACGCTATGTGGTACAATTCTCCAGAACTCGTGAACATCTCTTCTCACTCGACAACCTCTCCAAATATGAATCAATTCCTTAATAGATCGTGGCATAACCCAACACATGCCAAACAACCCAACAATAAGATTCCAACAGTCAATCGCCACAGGGCAATACAAAAGGAGGTGGTTAACGGACTCCTCGCCATCCTTGCATAGACAACAGCGATTAACTATACAATTGCCTCTTTTTCTCAAATTATCAATTGTCAGAATCTTTCCCCACATAGTAGTCCAAACAAAGAAAGCCACCCTAGTTGAAGCCATAGACCGCCAAATAGTTTTTCACAGGAAGTTTCGATTAACAAAATTTGACAAACATAAGAACAAAGATCTAACTTCGAAACGACCACGAGAAGAGGGAACCCAACTTAAAACATCATTACCTCTGCCAACGCCCTCCTGTCGATACAGAAGATCCAAAAAACACATACCTCGTCCATCTCCCAATCCTGAAAATGGCGCTGAAAATGCACATCCCATATAATCCCGCTGCTATCAAGCCGATAGCAGTCGACTATGTAGGCGTGTTTATTAACGGCAATACTATATAATCTTGGAAAAGCACGAGAAAGTGACTGATCCCCACACCAGAGATCTTCCCAAAACCAAATGCAACGTCCGTCATGGAGTTTGAATTTGATATGAGCCGAAAAAACATCCCATCCTTTCCGAATAACCTTCCACATCCCTACTCCTCCCGCTAGGGTAACCGGACGCGTAGACCAACCTCCAGCCTCTTCGCCAAACCGACAAGAGACTAGCCTGCGCCATGGTCGATGTCTTTCCCTCCCAAATCTCCATAACCACTTACCCAAGAGAGCTTGATTGAAAGGAACTAAACGTCTTATACCAAGTCCACCCAATTTCACAGGCTTACAAACATCCTCCCATTTGACAAGGTGGTACTTGAACTCATCGCCCTTACCACCCCAAAGGAAATCCCTTTGAATTTTTTCAATCCTGTCTGCAATGGAACAAGGGATTTGGAACATAGAGAGAAAATAAATGGGAATGCTTGACAAGGTGCTCTTTATAAGAGTAACTTTACCCCCTTTTGACAAGTATTGCTTCTTCCAACCTGCTAATCTCTTCGTGTACCTGTCAATCACAAAATCCCAACTCCCCACTAAACTAGAAGAGACCCCTAGGGGCAAACCCAAATAAGGAATAGGGAATGAGCTCACTCTGCATCCAAGAACTGCAGCTAAAGAGGAAATATCCGGAACATTCCCTATTGGGACAAGCACACTCTTTGTCACATTGACCTTTAGCCCGGAAACTGCCTGAAAACAAGTCAGAACACACCTCAAGTGTCGAAGCTGAGACACATCAGCATCACAGAAAACCAGGGTGTCATCTGCAAAGAGTAAATGGGAAATCTCCATCTGATGGTCTAAATCTCTACCCACTCTAAAACCCTTAACAAAACCAAGATCCTCTGCCCTATGCATCAGTCTACTTAACCCCTCCATAACAACAAGAAAAAGGAAAGATGACAAAGGATCACCTTGTCTTATACCTTTAGAGCAACCAAAGAAACCGGCGGGAGAGCCATTCACAAGAACTGAAAACTTGACAGACGAAAGACAGGTCTCAATCCATTTCCTCCATTTACTTCCAAACCCCATTCTTTGTAACAAATAGAGTAGGAAATTCCAATTCACATGATCATGTGCTTTCTCGATGTCAAGTCTGCATAGAACTCCAGGAATACCACTCCGCAATTTGGAATCCACACATTCGCCAGCAATAAGAACTGAATCAAGAATTTGTCGTCCGCCAACGAAAGCGTTCTGGGAATCCGAAATAATTCCATCCATAACTTCCTTCATCCTTAAAGCGAGCACCTTAGCAATGAGTTTGTAAATGCAGCCCACCAAACTAATAGGACGAAAATCCTTTATATCTGAAGCACCTCCCTTTTTTTGGAATAAGGGCAATGAATGAAGGATTAAGCGATTTCTCAAAGACGCCAAAAGAATGAAACTCCTGAAAAGTACCCATTACCTCATTTCTTACAACCGCCCAACTTTCCATCAGAAATCACATAGTGAAGCCATCAGGTCCCGGAGCTTTGTCCCCATTACAGCTTGAGAGAGCTTTAAGAACTTCTTCTTCAGTGAAAGGATTCTCAATCCTATCTCTATCAAGCTCAAAAATAGCCTCAAAATGGAGACCATCAAGTTTGGGCCTCCAATCTAAAGGCTCTGTGTAAAGCTTCTGATAAAAGGAAGCAATACCGTTACGCACCTCTTCCTCTCTCCACAACTCCTCACCATCCACCCGAATTCTTCCAATATGATTACTCCTCCTATGAGCGTTAGCTAACCGATGGAAGAATTTTGTATTCCGATCACCTTCCTTTAACCAAAGAGCCCGGGATTTTTGTCGCCACGAGATCTCTTCCATACTAGCAATCTCAGCAAATACCGCCTGACAAGAGACTCTCCTGGAACGAAGAGATTCCATATCCCTTCCAGCCTCCTCAAGACGATCAATCTCTGAAAATTCAGCAAGTACTATATTCTTCCTCCATTCCAAATTCCCGAAGACATCCTTGTTCCCGAGAAATGGAGGAATTCTATCCTTTATATTTTACTATAGGGAATGGGCAACCGAAAAAATTTAGATAACAACACAAAACACACACACGTATACACCCAGAGAGGGAAGGAAAAAAGGAATAAATTTCTCTTTTTGCCTTTATGTATATTTAAAGTATTTTCCCCAATGTTAAAATCTATGCCTTGTATAAACATTAGACTTCACCAGAACCACAAAGGTATGCAATGTCACTTGGGTGCTGTTTGATAAAACTGAAAATTAAGTGCTGAAATATTAAAGAGCTGAAGTTTTTAAGTGGTCATTAAAAATAATTATTTTTTGAAACCTTTTTGAATTTTCAGTGATTAACATGATGTCTCTGTCACTTAATTTTACCCCACTTTAAGTGGCGCTTACCGTTTTCAGTGATATTCAAATTGCATTATCAAACACAATTAATTGGAAAAGCGCTTAATCCATTCAGTATTAAGCGCTGAATTGAGTTTTCAATAGCACCTTAGTCTCTCACCTGCAGTAGAATGATGACGCAGCAAAACTTATACCACTATGGGTAATGGAGGAGGTTCAATTGTGATAGAGATGAAAGAGCTAGTAGTAACGTAGCTGCTAATATACCAAGGGCTACCAGAAAACTCCTTCAGATCACAAAAGTAGAGAACAAGTTATGCCAACAATAAGACACTATGATTCTACATTGTTCCTATGACTCGGGGCAGCGAAACATGCGTGTGTCTAGCATGAACTATGTAGTTTATAACAAAAGCCCAATCCTGCTAAATTTGGACAAAAATTATGGAAAAGTCTCCTTTAATATTAACAAGTCTATTCTAGTTGGACAAAGGCCATCTCCACTAGCTTGTAATATGCCTAGAGTATGATATTCATTTCTTCATTCAGAAAGACCCATTTCCACATTCTACATACAAATTAGTTGAGCCAATATAGGATCGAGGACAACGCTTTAAGATTCCTGCTTAACTATCTCAGTCCAGGCGTAGTAAATTCATTCCATTTTTGTGTAGTGGGTTCGAATATAACAACATGAAATGGGTGAGCTGGGAGTCTATGCGTCAACCGACAAAGAAAGTCCTTTTCTTCGCTTCTCACTCCTCTTCTTCGAGGTCCATTCCTATTTTTAGTTTAGCCCATTAGAGGCATTTACTCTCAACTTGCCATTGCTGTTCGGAAATCGTCCTCTGGAAAAAGGGCTGTTTATGATAGAGTCGGAACCATCTATTCGTCTTTCTAGTTTAGCAAGAGGGAGGGGTCAGAACAATGTCAGGTTCTGCCCAGTACGTGCTAGCTATTCCTCCACTTCGAGATTCACAGATTCCATTGCACTCTCAACACCTATAGGAGGCATCCATCTCCCGAGAAGGTGACTACTCTTTGATTTTTATAGTTGTGCAAATATGGAGGATCTAAGATGGGTGTGTCCAACATTACTCTTAGCTTGTGTTTGGCAGAAGGAAAGGGAAATGGAGGGAAGAAAGGATGGATAAAACAAGTTAATATTATTTGGTTAAAGGGAGTGAAGAGAGAAAGCATAGGAGGGAGAAATATCATAGTTGTTAAAAGCGCGCCTAGGCTCCAAAAAAGCCCCAGGCTCGTCAAGGTTCAAGTAGAACGCCTCAACCTACTACAGGCCAGGCCCCTTCAATCAGACTCACATAAAGCCCTCAGGCTCACTCTTTTTAGTAGGCTCCAGGCTCAAAAAAGGCGTGCCTTGTATTTTTTAATCATTTATTCGTATCATTTTCTTTTTTACTTAATGACTACTAAATTAAAAGGTACTATATCATATATCATATTGTTTAACCTTATGAATATTTGACAAAATTCATAAATTTATGATTCACTACTAATATTAACTGCAATTATTGCTTGATTATGAATATATATAATAATATCTGTTTAAATATGTATTATTATACACACGCACCTTACTTCGATCAGGCTCGTGCCATATACCGTGCCTAACGCTTAGGCTCCAAAAGGCCTTTGTCACCTTAGTGCGCCTTAAGCCTTTAACAACTATAGGGAGGATAAAACAGTACTCAGGCTAACCATTATGTTCTCATCCAAATATGGGAAGAAGTAGAGAGCGAGAATGATTCTTGTTTAATAAAAGTGAAAGACATTCTTAACTTCATATAAATGTATTTATATATTTAAGGGTATAGTGGCAACATAACAATATCATCCCTCTCCTTCCCTTCCAACCAACCAACCAATCAACCAAAAGAAGGGATGAACATGATCCTATGAAGCACAAATACGGATAAGGGACATGGGTATAACACGATTTGGATTGAACGATATAGCAATTTATTAAAAATATAAAAATAAAAATAAAAGACATGAAAACAACAGGGATAAGTCAAAATAATAATAATACCATACATTAGTATATATACAAAAAATTAAATTTTGTTCATTTTATCTGCATTATCATGAATGTAATTACTAATTTAAAGCAATTAACCCATCATATACTTCAAAATTGCATTAGATTCTTGTTTTTCAAAAAATTATTTGCAAAACTGTCGTATAAAAAGTATCAACACATGTTCCAATTGTTTTCCTTCCAAGTCTTAGTCGTGTTCTTGCCGTTCAACCAAGAAACAAGTATTCAAATTTCAGGACACTCCTAACTGTACTCTACACATGTTGGCTCATGTCCCACCCGAATCCTTGTCAAACACGTATTCGACACGACGACAACAGCTCTAAAGGAAGTTTCCATACTTCCTAGACATCATTCATTTCTCTTATGATGCCTCATCCAGTCATCCATCTCTCCTACCCCACTTCCCAAGAGGCACGAACATGCCTAAAAGGTCGTGTTGCACAAACACAGGAACCCATGTCAAACACGCCAAAAAAACTAGTCAAAATATTTTCCTTTTTGAACTCTCCACGAACACGCCTTGAACATGTGACAACGGACACACCGTGACCATGTGACAAGCATGCTGACACAAAATGTTTTTTAAATGTAATTAATCAAACAATTCTATTTTGATCTTTTTATGGCAATTACTCCCTCTATCCCAAAAAGAATGTCCATTTTTCCTTTTTGGATTGTCCCAAAATAATTGTCCACTTTCCTTTTTCAAACAATATATTTTACATCTTTCCATATATGTCCTTGAAGTTTAAAATTTCAAACTTGAATATTCAAAACTTAAAAGGGCAAGTTAGTAATTTTCCGGTGGGACAATACACAGCCCACATCCCCTAAAAAATTTCTACTACCCAAAAAGGACCTTTTTTTTTTGGATAGAGGGAGTACTTGTTTTAGGCTTGGAGAGGCTGTACAGTGGGGGCCAAGCTCGTGATTTCTAGAGGGTCACGCCTCTGTGTCTAGTGGTGTTTATGGCTTAAAAGAAATAAGAGATCCTTTGAAGGAAGGGATACTCCTATTGGTGTTATGAAGTTCTCCATTATTAACACTCTATTTTGTTGGGTTCTAGCAAGAAATTGTACATTCATGGATGAGATAGTTGATTTATTGGACTCTTTTAAGAGTTTAGAGGCCCTATTTGGCCTTGTGTAGCTTTAGAGAGATGCGTTCTCCTTTTGATAGCTTTTTAATACAATCTTACTTATCAAAAAAAGAAAGAAAGAAAGAAAAAAAGCAAGCTTCTTATGGAGCTTGCTTGAATATTTGTCAACACTAGAGAAAACAAATTATTATTCAACACTTGATCAATTCTGGGACAAAATCAGACACAAAGACATTACGCATCTAGATATGTAGGTATAAAAACATTTAACATCAGCTGGCTTAAAAATACATTGGCTAATGTTACACCATAGGTACTTGAATGGTCCCTGAAATACACATACTTCTCGCAATAAGGCATTAATATAGGCCATCAAAATAAGGTTTTGTTCTTCCTCACAAAAGAAATTCTCAGATATTATATATAACGCTAACAATAATATTCCTATATTTGTGTCCTCATCCTATTAAACCATTTCCAACCCCTAATTGGAAGCAGTAATGTAAACTGAGGTAAGAGGAAAAGAAAGAAAAAAATTAGAAAAAAATAAAAGAAGAAGTCTAGTAGAGTATGCTAATTCTCAAAATAGCATCAGGAAAAAGTATTATGGAGCAAACATAGTAGCACCTCCATGTCCATGGTCCATAAACTTCACCTAATTTAATTCATTCACATTCGGGCAAAAACCTCACATGTTTTAACTTGTATAAAAATAGCATGTATAACTTTCAGGCATAGATTACCATTGCAAAATTTGTGTGATGTTAGAGGCTGAAAAACAATCTACAAGACGCAACCCAACACCGTACATCCCAAAAACAGATTAATTATAGTTGATTCTTCTCCTCTTTTCTTTTTCATCCTAAAAAACAAAAACGATAAATGTATAAGTACTACAATTTTAAATGGTTAACCAATTCTTCCCTATGGATCATGTGAATCTGATGCAGCATCTGCTGAACCAAACACGCTCCAGTGAAGAGCAACAAGAATCTCTAGATGCGAAATAGAAAAGTACTTCTCTAAGCATGAGTTTGTTGAAATTAAGCTTAAATGAACATCTCCATTGCATTCATCTAAAAACTCTCACCCTAAAGTTTTCACTTCATTTGGTTTCGATATCTCCTTACAAATTTCACCATTTTTTTCTGTGGTCAGCACAACATGCTCTGGATCTTTACAATCCTTCAAAACCCTAATACCCTTCTCGCTTCATTTGCTTCCACGCTTGAATCCCTTACTCTTTTGCTGAATTTTCTGAGTAACCCTAAACCCACCCACAAACCTTCCTCACCAGACACGGATCTTCATTATTGTTCGTGGTGGAATTTCATCGGGAAAAACCATTCAATGGGCTCCAAAAACTCATCAAAAACTCGCCAACATAATCTCGCCGGTCCTCTTTCAGTCCCTGTTGTCGTTAGGGGAGAGATGTATAGAGAGAAACTGAGAACCTAGGGAGAGAGGAAGCCAGAGAAAACGAGGCGAAAGCCAAACGATAGGTAAAAAGGGGTTTATATATCCCTCCGATTTAAGTGTGCAGTAGCCAAAACATATGAAAGCAACTCATTTTACTTTCAAACATATGCTATGTGTTTTGTGTTGTGTTGGAGCAACACAAAACATAAAAGTATACCCAAACATGATTTCACTGCCATTTTCATTATTTTCCAACAAAAAAATATATATATCCCCAGACGAGGCCTCATTTTTTCTTTCTATATGATTCTCTTTCCTAGTAGAACTATCTTTCCTTTTTTTCAACAAAGCCCTAGTTTTAGAAATCCTACTTAAGCCATCTCTCTCTCTCTCCTTTTCTTTTTTTATTTTCTTTCATTCTTTAAAAATCTTCAACATTTTGTTTAGCTTTGGATTCAGACTAAAAAAAATTATAAAGGAAATTTAAAATATTTACTTACACATATTCTCTCTTTCCCTTTTTTCTCTAATTAAATAAGACAATTATCGTTGTAATTCATTTGTTGTTGTTAAGGGGAAATTTATGCTCTTAATTGAGGAGATGTAATATTAGTCTTACAATATATCATCACATACACAAAATATTTATTATTTGTTGCGATACCGCCGTATCTGTGTCAATTTGCTATGTCGCCTGTGTCATATCTGTTCTGAGTAGCTCCTTTCCATACAAATCCCCATCCCTTCTATCAAACTGGCCATTATATTAGACAGAGAATAGAAACTTACTTGATGCCAATTTGGCGTGCACAAATATGATGGAGTGCAGCATCAGATGGGTATAAAATCAGTCTTTTCTCGGTCATGGTCCTCATGGCTATTTCCCTGAGCTGGAGCCTGGTAGCAGCCATATATTGCTCAAAACGATGTTGCTTAAAGAAAATCACATCATCCAGTTTTTGAAACAACTTCTCTCCAAAATGTTCTCTAGCCTGAGTTACAGGGAACAAACATCTCAGCATTGGAAGAATTTGGTTAAAAACTAATGCACAAAAAAGTAATTTGAAGTAATTTATTAAAAAAAATAATTAAATAACACAAACAAAAAAAAATCCCCATATGTGCTGCTTGAAACCAATAGATTTACATATCCTCTCCTTATTTATACAACTTACCTCCCTCAGAAGATCAAAATAGATGCATCGATGCCCTATTTGAAACGGACCAGGAGATGGTAAGTCTTTCAGCGAGTGTTCTCGAATCCTCTCTGCGCATTTGCAGTGCCACAATTGGACTTTACCATCCATAACATTCGATGTCATAATAATCAGTGTTTTGGTGAAGTCAGGGGTGCTTCCTTGGTCATTTGATACTCTGCCGTGGCTAATGATCTCAATCAGAACATCAATAACAGAAGCATGAGCCTTGTCAACATTGTCAAACAACACTACGTTATAAGGCCTCACAATTTTTGTGAGCAGACCTTCTGTGGAACAACCTTCATGATAAGAGGAACTGAAGAATCGAACGCAAAGAAAAACAATTAGCCCCTTATATATAGGATACTGAGCAAAAACAAACAAAAGAGACCATCCACACAGATTATAACCTGGAGGGAAAACCAAAGAGGCGTGTAACAGATTCTGAGTCTGAGTAATTTGACAAGTCGATTTCTATAAACCTTTCTTTGTCATCAAAAAGTTGCTTGGCAAGAGCTTGGGCAATCTCTTTCCATCCCGGTGCAAGGCCATTTAAAAATAGAAATGATCCAATTGGGCAAGAACCATCTCTACGCCTTGACAATGCGTTGCTAATAACAAATGGAACATGTTCTTGTCCAATTATCCCTTCAGCAAGTCTTGGTTCGAGGCCCTGAAGTGGCGGCTCTGGAAAATGAAGAAGCCATGAAACAGGGATCCCAGTCAGAGGACTCGCTACCTGCATGGCCCGTCATTGAAAAATTGATAAATACCTCTGCAATTAGACATGAAGTAACAGTCAGGTTTTGCTTAAAATTTCCGTGAATCGTAAGCATGAGCTCGTTTACAAGGGTACGAAGATGTTGAACAAACTCAGAGAATGGGGTCAGGTCCATACCATTCGAACCTTCCATCTCCTGTAATCGTGAAACCAAAATTTGGTACGTTTTTTCCAGCATGACTGTGTCTTCAGACCTCTTCATGGATAACATTGTAGGCTTCCACTTCCTCACAAACTTATCCCACTTAACCCTCAAATCTTCATAATCCTTTTGTACCTGAAGCCATAAAAATAATAAAAACCCAACCCACATTGACTATACACACACACACACACACACATATATATATATTCATATTAGTTCTATGAAAGCTTTGCACGGTCAGGAAAAGAAAATCGGCACTTACATGAGGAATCCAAAGCTTCTTAGCAGAATCCTTCTCTCTATTGATTTCCTCCCATTCAACAAGTGCACGACACAATGAGTATTCGTCAAAATCCAAAGCCTTCTCTTCCGCATTCGTGTCTAGATCAAGTCTCAATTTCACACAGGCTTTTTCCCCCATCTCCACCGCCATCTTTTCCAGTGCAGCCTCCAGATGGTCATCAACTACTTCATTAGACAACAAAACCGAAGAAATGCCAGGAAAACATAAACGACAGACATTATATATCAGTGGCAACCAAATAGTATATTTAATTTCAATGTATAAGAAATCAGTGGAGGGAGGCCAGACAAACCAACCATCAGAGTATCTAAGTGATATAGCATCGGTGTGAATTTCAACAGCATAAGTGGTCTCCAATTTCTCCTTGTATACCACCTCAAGCTTCCTCGGAATTTCAATCATCCATTGTTCCATATCCATTGTTTAAAAACCCTAGATCAATTATTCACACAATAATTGCATTTACATTAGAGGATCAACTTTTTTTTCCTATATATTTGTGTATTTAAAATATATATATGTGTGTGTATAATATGATAATCCAGAAACGTGAATCGAGTAGTGTGCGTGTTCGTACGCATATGGATGAAAATTAAAAAGAATCAACAGTTCAGTAGAGAAGACGATGCAAGTTTTCGGGAGAGAAGAACCGAAAGAACCGTGTATATATATATATGCCCTTCCGAGCCTAAATTATAATCGAAAACATGAATCAGACACTGTATTTGTGTCGTACATATATGGATGAAAATTTAAAAGAATCAAAAGTTCAGTAAAGAACAAACCAAAATCAGATTTATCAGCAGTGAAGTTACTGAGGAGATTCTATCTTTGACTGAAGAAAAAAAGAAAAAACTAATTAATTTAACCAGCCATGGCAGTCCAAAATGAGAGGGGGAGGTTTTGATAATGGGTTCTGAGAGGGTTTCCTCTGATTTGATGATAATTGTGAGTCTGGGAAGAGATTAGGGTTAAAATTTTTTTTGGAAGTAAAATATATATTTTTTTTTTGATAAATTTTTTTTTTTTTTTTTTTTATATTATGAATGTTTCGCAAAAATTTAGGTCGAGATTGAAGTCGAATCTCATCTAACAGGCATATAAAATAACTTGTTAAAAATTATTAAATAATTTATTTTTATTATATTTTTTTTTTTTTTTTCCCCTCATTTACGATAATCAAACACAAAGAAAAATATATATATTAACAGAGCCCAGATTGCATTTTGGATTGTGACACGATGTTGTTTTAAAATTAATTCACGATCCAATCTATTAATATATGGATGGATAAGAATGGGATCGAATTTAAAACCTGAGTAAATTTTATTTAATGTTGAAGATCATTTAATACAATTAGTTAACTATTGGTGAATTAAAGAGTTATTAATTATATTTTATTTTTAATTAACAATCATAATATTATAAATAAGATTAGTAAAAAAAAAACGTTTTTACTTTTTAACCAATAAGAATAAGAAAGATAAAAATGGCAAATAATAAATTTAAAAGAAAAAAGAAGGAAGACTGAATTCAAAAGGTCAAAATGCTAACTGTTTTTATTAGTCAATTGAAAAAGAAAGTAAAAAAAGAGAATAAAGAGGATAGAAAAAAGATGTGGAAAAGTATATATTTTTTTTCTCCAAAAGGTACGTGGAGGAGTAAAATTGGTTGGCAAAGAAGTTAGGCTATAAGTGGTTTATCAAGATGGTACAAATATATTTGTTAAGGGCTCTTATAACAAAAATTGTTTGGGCATGGGATGGATGCCTCTTCAAAATCGGAATGTAGCTTTGGAAACCTGATCATTGAAACCCCCAACAAGAAGAAGAAAGAGAAACAATTCCAAATCACAATAGAACATTTACATAGTTCACCGAAATTCAGGATTAATTCCATAGATGAGGAACTTCATTATAATCATATAGAGATATTATCATATTACAATCTCGTAAACCCACTCTCCCATTTGTACTCGCACCTTCGCAAAATTGCCCTACCTCTCCACTTATAAGGTCTCAACCTCAATGTCACACCCCGAATCCTAATAACCCGGTACACGAATGGATAACGAAAACTTTAACGTATTTTAACTAAGTTGATCCGCACCTAAATATCATCAATGAAGTTATAGTGGAACCTTAACAAGTCAATTGTGTTGGGATTTATATGCCCTGTCATAACAAATTCCTATTTGGATTATGGTGACATGTGTTCCTGACATATCTGAAATATATATATTTATATAATTGGTGAATTCAATATATTATGTTTCAATTCATTAAGGAATTGATAGTGTCCATTTGATTACAAAAGATATTTATATATGTATGTAATGACAATCAATACATGAATATAAATAGTAATCATAAAATTGTTCATAATCAGTAATTTTGAATAGACTCATTATTAACTAAGACTTGAACTGGATTCGCGTTAGGTTGAGATATATTGCGAGAGCCGTCGTATGCAATTACTCCGTATCACCGTCATGGCATTTCACTCTTAAGCATGAGAGAAGTATAGACTCTTTTATTAATTAGTAATTATTTTGATTTGTTCGACGGAATCTTCGGAATCCTTAGACCGACACTTTGGGTAATTATATAATTAATAGTTAAAGGATTATATTTTCAATTCATTATTAACTAAGACTTGAACTGGATCCGCGTTAGGTTGAAATATATTGTGAGAGCTGTCGTATGCAATTACTCTCGATCACCGTTATAGCATTTGACTCTTAAGCATGACAGAAGTATAAACTCTTTTATTAATTAGTAATTACTTTGATTTGTTCGGCGGAATCTTCTAAATCCTTAAACCGACACTTTAGGTAATTATATAATTAATAGTTAGAGGGTTATATTTTCAATATTTGCATCATTGCTACTTGTATTTATTTTGTATTGATTATGGTTGATCACAAAGTAAATTCGAAGACCTTCGTGTGTTTTTAGACAAAATGATTTATTATATATTTAAATTATTATTTTTGTCAAACAAATTTTTTTTGTGATCGAGCCAGAAATAATCAATGGTACCAAAATAAATATATTAATTAAGTAGTCGAATTGATGGCTGTATTTATCAGATAACTAATTATGCATAGAGGGGTCAAAGTGCAATATTGAGTTAGAGGTTATTTATTATTTAATTGGAGTTCAATTAATTTCTTTTAGTGGAGTAGAAATTAATTAATGAATTAATTAAATTGGGTCCATGGACCGGTCCAATTATTAATTCATTGTAGCCAATAAAATAATAAGTCTAAAGGATTCTCATTCATAGCCTAACTTGATATTGGAATCATATTAGATTTGAGACATGTGAATTAGAGATTGAGAAGGATTTGTTATTTCTTTTTCTTTATCTTTTTGTTACCTATATATATACATGGTCTATGTATATTTTAGGGTGATTTTGACGAGAAGGAAAAAGGAATATATTTTCTATCTCTAAAAAATTAGGGTTAGTGATCTCATCTAATGGAGGCTCCCACAAACCTAGTTTTTCCAAAGTCATTCATGGAGGCTTATGAGTGATTCCTAAAGGCAAAACAATTACCAAGAAGATGAAGATCCAAGGAGATGGCATCTTGCTAAGGGATCTGCAATAAGTGAGAACATTCACTTTAGAGGAAAAATTTAACGGTTTACTTAGACATTTGGTGTAAGTATTCAATCTATTAATTGAATAATACATCATATTTTATTTTTGCATAAAACTTGTCTCTATGTGATGAATCAAGATCTGTGAATCAAAATCCCTCGAAA
Organism: Cornus florida; assembly: GCF_030987335.1. Lineage (NCBI taxonomy): Eukaryota > Viridiplantae > Streptophyta > Magnoliopsida > Cornales > Cornaceae > Cornus > Cornus florida. The sequence continues at coordinate 40,005,285 of NW_026775578.1, read as the reverse complement.
AGTTTTTAAAACTTGCACGTTTTTCAACAGTGATATCAGAGCATGGTTTGATTCATTACTAGAGATCATGATTTTATGAAAAACATCATTCATGGATCCAAATTTATATATGCATATGTATATATTATTATATAATCATGATGTATGTATATTTGTGATTGGATGATGTTGATGTATGTTTGGGTTATGGATGAAACTTATAGGTTATTGGAATGTATTTTTTTTTTTTTTTTGATGAATGTAATTAAGGCTTTGATTTAGTCGTTTGAAAGTTCAATGATGAAATTTAATTTTTTTCATTGTATTTCAAATTGTAAATTTATTTAAAGCCATGTAATCTTTATCAAATGATGCTATGAAGCTTCAAGAGGGTCCAAAAGGGTTAAATTAGGCTTCAGGAATTTTCTGAAATTTTTCGAAATTTTTCTGAAATTTTTTGGGCTTAATTTATATTTTTTGGAATTTTTTAAATATTTTCTAGTATTTTCGGTGTTTTTCCGGCGACCGAAGAGTTGCCGGCGGCAAGGTATTGGCCGGAGATAGGAGGACTGATGATCACATGCTTCGCGGAACACAATTATATAGTGCAACTGGAACTGAGCCTTTGGATCAAGGGGAATTATCTTGTGTGCCGTGGAACAGGTGCAATCAACCTTCTGGTGCGTGCTCAAGGTTTCCGGCGAGTAAGGAGCACGCGCAGGACAAAATCAATGATGCTCAGCGCGTGCACACGCATGGAGGCACGTGCCACACGTGAAGGCGCCCCCCAAGCGCGTGCCACGCTCTGCTACACCCCCCAAGCGCGTGCTAGAGCGTACGGTGTCCTTCGGGCGCGTTCCAAGCATTGTTTTGCTTCTCCAGTCGCATACAAGCTCACTACAGGTGTTAATAAGCGGTTGGTGGACGCCCGTACAGCAAGAATAGTATTTAACTGTTAAAAGCTAATTCCATTGGCCATGTTTATTTGCTTTATCTGTCATTTATTGATGGATGTGATGCATGGAATAGATAATTATTTATTAATTATTATTCATGCATTGGATCCATGATATTTATTTAAATGACTTGATTTATATTAATTAAATTATGAAAATTAATTGGATCAGATTACTAATTATTTGAGGGCACATCAGGGGAAACGAAAAATTATTTTTATAAATTATTTTTAAAGTGTGCCTCAAATTAAATATTAGTGAATCATTTAAAGTCCAAATATTTTCTAAATTTAATTAGATTAAAATCAAGACGTTTTGCATGCATTATATCATGGACATGAATAAATAAATAAAAAAACCCCAATTATGAATGATTAAAAAATTAAGTGGGAGCGGGGATTTTTATACATTACCTCATGACCTTCGTTTTTAAAATCATTGTAATTAGATCTTCAAAAATAAGGCTCCACGCATGATTTGAAGAGTCTTAATATTACAAGAATAGTTGTCTCATGAAAATAAAAATATTAAATGTTCATTGTAATTAGATATTTAAAAACAAGGTCCTACGCATGATTTAAAGAGTTTAGATTATAATGACAAGATATTTAATGTTTTATTTTTCATTAGAGCTTTAATAACGTTATACATTCAATCTAAAATCAATAGTGTTAGCTCCCCAATGGAGTGGTCTACACTAGGTGATTTTAGAAAGGCTAAACAAAATCAGGAATTATTTCATATGATAGACAAGACATTGTCTTAAGAGATATGGAAATGATGAGATTTGCCCGCCAATAACAATAATGAACTTCGCCAACCGAATAAGTTATTGGCGTATTGTGTTAACCTTAAGGATTTCATTTAATGACAATCTAGATGTTTTGATGATAACAAACCATTAATGGTGTTTAAGAACTAATATTTACATTGAGTGTTATATAGATTATTCACATTTAAAGAATGACCTCAATGAAGCTATAAAGATCATTCCAAGTATTTTATTATTCAGGATCACATCAATGAAAGAAATGGATACATAGAATAATTGAAGTTGCAATGAGCCAAATGCAAAGTCCATCCAAAGATAACTTGGACCACAACAAGCAAGAAAGCAACTCCAAGAAAGCAAGAAAGTAAGACTACCTCAAAGCCTACACAATCATGGACAAAGCATGAAGAAAGGGGTAGATAAGTTGGTGAGTGTTTAGGATTCATTATCAAAGTATTTATAAATTCATTTGAAGCTCATCTCTATACGACCATGCATATTATACATCATTCATATGCTCCTATTTCCATTAGTAATAGATTATGCACTTCATTCATATATAATTGCACATGAAGTTATTGCTAAAGAGTGAGTTAGTTCAAGCTTGCATAAGCTTTAAAAGAACTCATCACTTGTGCTAGAAATGCTAAGACCATGCACATCAATCATATAATTCATATTGGTCAACAGTTAAGGCATGAGAAGCCTTCATTACTATGAGTTGGTAACGGACATTAAGACCCCAGAATACGCGTTATAAAAAACTGTATTTTTGGCTAAGTGTGAAAAATGAATTTTTGAAATAATGATTATTTCAAAATAATTTTTCCCGGTAATAACTCTTTATACTTAAACTAGCCTAAATTGATTTTATCAGAATTTTTGACCAAGTCTACATTGGTCTACATGTCAAAAATCCAAATTTGTACTAAAACTGAATTTCTACATTTTGATTTAGTTGGATTTCAATTTCCTAGTATTTTTTATTGAATCCAAATGGGGGGTACTTCCTTATTTTGATTTAGCCAAGGCTCATCATGTACAATTCACAACTCAGCCGACTCAGTTTGGAATCCAGCCGACTCAGTTAGGCCGAGGCTCATCAAAATCAAAATTCAATTCAGCCGGCTCATTTGATAATCCAGCCGACTCAATTCATAATTGAGCCGACTCCCTTATCAACCCAACCGACTTAGTTCACAACTAAGTCGACTAAGTCCTGAAGGAATAGCCAACAGCTATATTCCTTCTATGTCAGAGTTGCACATCTTCTTTAATATTTCTGCAATCTTACTCCATGTTTTACACAGACCTTTATACACATATTTCGAGCACCTTTGCACCAGATACAGATATGCCCATCAAGTAGAATCCAAAATAACGGTCATATTGCGTCTCATGGACTTCATATATATGCATCAGTTTTGTATAGCAAACCAAGATAAGAGAGAGCCATATTCGTGAGCCTTAAACAGAGCTTTTGTTATGGGTTTCACTTACCATTTATAGAGCTTTTGTTCTGGTATAATCCATCTTCAAAGGACCTTTTGTTCCTAGCTTGATTTGATCTTAAACAGAACTTTTATTCTGATATTTTACAGAGCTTGTGTTTTGTTTGGTTCCTCATCATCTCTCATACATTTCATACTTAGAGTTTGAGCTTCACTTGATTTCATATATACTCTATTGTAAGGTTTGATTTGTATCAGTTCTTGAGAGGATTTATTGTACTACCACTTCTATTTACAAATCTGCTGTAAGACTAAGAGGTGTTTTTCTTAGCAAAGAATTTGTAAGGGCTGGTGTGGCCCAAGTAAGCCTAAGAGAAGGAGTTTTTTTAGCAAAGCTATTGTAAGGGCTGGTTTGGCCCAAAGGAAGACTAAGAGAGGTTTTCTCTCAGTAAGAAGTTGCTTCTAATCAAGGTTTGCTCTCCATCCGTAAGGAGGAGTCATAGTGGATTGGGAAGTCTCAAGAGGAGTCTTGAGCCGAGGAGTAGGAGTTTCCGAACCTCGCTAAAATCGCCGTGTCTATGTTTGCAATTTCTCTTCCCTTATCTCTCTTATGATTGTGCCATTATATTGCTAAATTCATATATCTATTGTTGCACAATTACTATAAGATACTTGCTAAAAATTGGAGTTCTATAAACTTAAAATCAGCCACTGCTTGCTATTACATTTATATGCTGATTTTGTTTAACTTATAGTTGTAAAATAGAAATTGCATCTTGCACATCTACTTAATTTTAAATCTACCATTATTAGACAAGGACTCTATTCACCCCCCCTCTAGAGTTTATTCTTGGGCAACATATTGGTTATCCGATTTTTCATGTAATGATTAAGGGATCCACATATTATTATTTTAATGAAAGTGCTCACCAAATAGCAAATGAATCCCAACAATAGTAATAATGAACTCCTCTATCAGGATAAGTTATTGATGTATTGATTGTATGATTTATTTTGCTACGAAGTTGAGGAACCCACATTAATTAAAAGGGATTGTTTACCAATAATGATAATGATCTTTTATTCTATTTGAGATTTATTATATTAAGTGGTTAACAAACTCATTTTAATTTTAAATATACATGATAGTATTAATAATTCACCTTGCATATTGTATGAATGCATTTATATTCAGATTAATTATATCTAATCTATTTTATCTGCTTGCTTACATATTCAATGATACTGGACTTTATTTATATTGATTGGAAAAGGAACTTAGATATTTTATTCACAATGTAGTGGTACTAAATGTATTGATTACTCCTATACTTAATCTTTTTACTTTAAGATACTCAATTTGACATTAATGTTTTTAATAAATGAAATAAGGCAAATGATATGACTTGGTGCAATATTTTAGAGTTTATCTTGAATATGCTCCAAAGCTAACATTTACATTATTTTATTTGTTTCAAGCATCATGTTAAATGTCAATGAGATGTTTTGGTGAGATTAGATAGAGCATATGCCTAAGTATTGTGTCAAATATAAATATCATCAAGATAGCCTGAGGAACTCTAGTATGATATCGGATTTTGAAAGATGATTGTTTATTATTGAAAAATTAAACTGGAGGTCTATAGTGTGATACCCTCAAATTTCCACGTGTAGGTTGGCTAGGCCCACACCCGAAAACACGGGAATATTAAAACAATTTAGTATTTAAATAAGCACGGAATACAAAGATGAATAATAAAGAATAAATAAACCGTTGAAGAAAACTATTAACTAAAAGTTTCATTAATAATTCTCCAAAATTTACAACTCGGGAATCCTGTAACTCAAGGACCTCTTCACAAAAGTCCACTATCCAGAAGTTCATTATTAAATACTAACCTTAAATGAAAAATAATAATAATATTCTACTTTTAAATAAACCAAAAGAATGGATAAGTCCTCCAGCTGCGGATCCTCAACCTTGAAACTTGAACATCTAATAACCTGAAAAATAAATCGTGGGTTAAACCCTACGAGCAAGTTCTGTCTACCAAACCTCTGAAAACCAATCAATAGATCATCTCTGATCAAAAGCAAACCTAATAAAGTTTTAACCTTAATATACCATGATATACATATATATAACTAATTATATACAATATAACAATAACATCTATAGCTAGGTGCATTAATTCCAAAATCAATAATGATTTTAAGTATTTAAATCACACAGCCAATATCAAGGCTTTGACAAGTCATCCATGTCACCCCCAGTATTATTTTATTAATATGTATAAAATAATACCCTAACCTGTAAGTACTGGACTATTCTAATTTAAGATTATCTAATCCTAATCCACCTTTTATACATATAATAATCATAGATGATATATTTTAATCATCAAACCCATAGCGATATAATTACATCTTGGCAAATCAACAATGCCATTATAAATATATTTATTTATATATTCGCAATTCTACCATGCCTCGTGAAAGTATATTTATTTATACCTTGGCAATTCAACCATGCCTCCTTAAGTATATATTTTTATACTTTTAACTTAGCAACTCATCCATGCTTCCTATTTATATTTTATTCATCCCTATACTTAGGCAATATATTTACACCTTTAACAACTTATCCATGCCTACAATTCAACCATGTACCAAACCTTATAAATTAATTTACCAACCAAACAATTCATACATAGGCAAATTAACTTACCAATAAAATAATCCATACCTAGGCATTCCATACATATCATATGCATATAATTAATTTAATAACCAGCCTATCCATATATACCAAATAAGACTAATATTTTAATCACCTTAAATGATATATACATATATCAATATATTATACAATATATATATGTATAATACTTTCCACATATAATATATATACACACACTTCATTCCATACTAATCATTAGTTAAATACCACATATATATATATATATATATCCACCCCTCATTCCATCACAAAAAGTATTAATTAACTATGTAAACGTCAATTAAATGCTACTAATACTGTAGTAGTACTCTATGGCTCTCGGAACACCAAGAATACCTTTTCCAATGGTTGCTTTCGACCCTAATGGCTTAAATATCAACTCTGGGAATTCACCGAACCCCACAGGAGCTTTCCGGGACTCCAAACACTGCCTCACGCGTCGTCACGCGCCCAGACTGCTGCACGCGCATCTACGTGCTTCCCTTCATTAGCAGGCGCGTACACGCGCCTGCACACGCTCCCACGTGCTTTCCTTACTCGCAGAGTGAAGTGGCGTCTTTTGGTTGGTTGGCTCCATTCTACTTCGGTGAACTTACCACACTGGATCCATCTACTCCGTTACACCTCATCCAATGGTCCAAAATCCATACGCTCTTGAACACGCCCACACAGGATTATCCTACACCCATCAACTCTATCCAACACCCCCCCAGATCAGCGAGTGTAAACTTTTCCATACACCTGACCACACTAGATCGTTTACTGGTCATCAGAATCATCAAATGGTCCTACCTTGTGGTGCACCAAAGTGCTGCGCACCGCAACTCACCTAAACCTTACCCATATGATGCACACATGCATACTGTGCATATATTTATTTAAAAATTATAAAAATAATTCTAAAATGAATCCCAGAATATTTCAAAAAAATACAAAACACATTCTAAAAATATTCTAAAAATCCAGAAAAATTACAGAAAATTCCAGATAAATTCCAGAAAATATAAAAACCCTAATTAATCCTTTTGGGTCACAAATCCACCTATACGTTGCTTTTACAATATATATACAACACCTTATATTTATTAATTTAAAATCCAAAATTCCAACAGATCAATTATAATAATTTATGTTTTTAATTAATCCAGTCTAACAATGATTTTTAAATAAACAAATTTAATCTGAATATTGATACTCAAGGTGATAAACTTATGGGTCCTAAGAGGAGAGTTAGAAAAGAACTTGCCTGAAGGTTTCAAAACGAAACCGACGCTTCAATCTTTGATTGTCTTTTCAAATTCTGGCATCTTTTTTCTCAGATCCGACCTACTCCTTGTCAGCTTTCCCTTATTCTTCTCTCTCTATCTCTCTTATTTTTCTAACGTGTAAAATTTTCAACAATAAAACCTTATGTCTATATTTATAAACATTAATTACCCTCATCCCATTCCTACTAGGATTACCAAATAAAAATAATAGTAATTATCTTTTAAATAATATAATATATATAGACATAGATTGTATTACTTATATATATATATATATATATATATCTTCCATAATTAATTATTGGTTAATTAAATCATATATCCTATATATATCCTTCAATAACACCAATTAATTAATTATATTTATATATAATTAAATATATAGTTATAATTATACAAAAATGATTATTTAAATAATCACAAAACCATGGGCTTTATTAATTAACCCAATAAAGCTTCATACAAGCCTAAGACCACATCTTTTGGTTCAACTTCTCTTAAGCTCAAATCCAATTAATTTAAATAAATCAAATAATTAAATAAACACTTAAATTAAAAACTAATTACACTAAACACATAAACAAAACAATAAATTACAACCAAATCACACCACACTAATAAAATTAACACGCCAACAATTCAATCAATAATTAAGTACACACACAACAATCATCATATCAATAATTCACGAAATATAAATAAAATAAAATATTAAATCAAGCACTCAAGAAAACAAATTAATTAAAAATTAAAAAAAAAAAACACACACACAATTAATTCAAATTAAATCAAATAAATCATTTAAAATAAAATAAAAGTAATTAATTTCATTTAATAAATCCTTTAAAATATCGGGGTATTACATATAGGGCTGACTTGAATGGTAAGTTTCAAATTAACATGAGTATTGCCTTGTTACCAAACTGGTTCGACTTTTTCAGAGTAAACTAAATAAGGAATTAATTTGAGTTCACACTCGCTGATATTCTTATAGAATTGGTAACAGATGAAGGGATAATCAAGAGTATGGGCGTTCCTATCAATCTAATCTAGTCTATACCATCTTCTTCTAGGCCCAAGTGGATGGGCAAAGGAAAGAAGAAGGATGATAATAGGACTAGGCTAGCACAAAATATGGGTATCCAAAAGATTAAAGGGAATAAGGCAGTGTATGTTAAGGGCGAAGGAAACTGTTTCTTTTGCCGCTAACTAACACACTAAAGGAGAGAACTGTCTAAGCAATGACGTGGCGTAGGAAAATGTATATTTAATCATTGAGCCATGTTATGTGGTTATATCTATTAATTCCTGATGGATAGATTCTGGAGCTACTAAACATGTTTGCAATTCGTTGCAAGGATTTCAGGAATCCAGAAGCCTCGATGATATGGATATATATTTGTCTTTTAATCTGATGCCAAGGTTATAGCTAAGTCAGTAGGAGTATTATATTTGAAATTAGAGAGTATGAGGATATGAGTATTTGAGAACTATCTTTATGCACAGATGTTAGACGCAATCTAATTCTTGTTTTACTTTTGGTTTATAAAAACTGTATTGTTATTTTATAAAAGTGGTTTTATAAAATTGAATAGATGTGCGATTACTTCTGGTGCATTAAAAGATGGTTGATATACTATAACCACAAGCTCTTAATATTTGCATGATGTAGAAACTAATGTTGCATTTTCTGAATTAAATGTTAAGAAAAGATTTGTTGTTCTAACTCATTGTTTTTTTAGTGTCTATTTTTGGGTTATAATCAATCAAAATAAGATTCAAAGATTGGTCAAAGAAGGTTTATAACCTAGTGAGACAGAGGAGCCTAAACCCACTTGTGAATCCTGTTTTGAATGATAGATAACCCTAAGGGCTTTAAATCAGCCAAGTGAAATAGATATAAAGAACAATTGGAGTCGGTACACACTGACACATGTGGTCTTATGAACATCCAAGCAAGATTACTCATGTATTGGATAAATTTACCTGTTGCGACACAAGTCTTAAACTTTTGGTATATTCCGATAGTGTCAAGACTGATATGGAACACATATTAGGTAAACTTATCAAAACACTTCGATCTGATCGTGGATATGAGTATTTCTTGGGATAGTGCAAAGATTAGATGGTCAATGAGGGTGTTGTGTACCAATTTTTTTCGCAATTGACGCTCAATGAATTGAGGTGTCAAATAGGAATAACAACTTTCTGCTTAACATGGTTAGATCTATGATTTGATATGTTTCATTATCTTTTTCATTCAAGAGTTTAGCATTAATGATATCGATACACATTATGAACTGCATTCCATCTTAGTCTGTTTCAAGGATACCGTTTAAGCTGTGTTTTTGACTAAATCTTAGTTTGAATCACATGCACATATGGGGTAGTCTTGCACATGTGCGCTTGAAATAGACAAGTAAGTTGGAAGCAGATCATAAGCATGCTTAATTTGATGGCTACTCTAAATGCACTAGGATGGATTATTTTATGATCGTAATGATAAAAGTTGATTGTTTACACTCACTGTTTATCTATAGGAGGATCATATTATGAATCATATACCTAGTAGTATAATGTTAGAGAATATGGTATGAGTACCAGATGTACCACAAATGAACACACTTATTATAGAGATTGAGAATAATATATGAATTCCCGATTGATGCGTCAGTATCATCTAATAGATAGATTCCTGCATCGGTACATTATTGTAGTGGGAGGATTATCATCCAATCTGACAGAATCATGTTTTTAGGTGAGACCTTTATGGACATCCCTATTAAACATGAGTTGGACCCAATAAGCTACACGGAAGCGTGAACCGATATGGATATAGATCATTTTGGCAAGTTGCTATGAAATCAGAGTTGGAATCTATGTATTCTAATTAAATCTGGGATCTTGTAGAACTTTCTAGTGGGGTGATACCTATGGAAGGCAAGTTAATCTACTAAAAGATACCAAAAGATTTCTTAGTGAATAAATCATGAGTGTACACGGGAATGTCATTATTTTTCTAATTCTATATATATTGATGACATCCTACTCATTTAGAATGATATGGAAAGTTTTGTCATCAGTAAAGAGATAGTTGTTCAATTATTTTGAAATGAAGGATTTTAAAGATGTAAGCTATATTCCTATTATCAAGCTTTTGCAAGATCAGGTTAAAAGGAAAATAGGCTTATCTTAATAATCCTACATTGATAAAGTTTTGACCAGGTTTGGTATGCAAAACTCAAAGAATGAGTTATTGCGTTATTGACATGGATTGCTCTCTCTAGTAAGTAGTTTTCCAAGACTATCAGAGAAGATTGAGCAAATGAAACTAGAACTATATGCTTTGGCATATGGGAGTCTTATATATGCCATGGTCTATACCAAAAAGGACATCCGCCACATGGTAGGGATAGTCAGTAGATATCAGTCCGAACTCGGACTCAATAATTGGTCTGTTGTGAAAAATATCATAAAGTACCTTTGGTACCAATGATCTCATACTCATTTATGGATGTGATGATATGGTTCTAGTCAGGTATGCTGATTCTCATTTTTAATCAGATAAATATACTATGAGGTTCATGACTTAATGTATGTTCTCTCAATGGAAGGGAAATCAGTTGGTAGATTGTTAAGCAATTTTCAATTGCTGACTCAAACCTGCAGGTGGAGTACATTGCAGCCTTATAGGCGGCAAAGGAATCCTTTTGATTTGAACTCACTGATTTAGAGGTTGTGGAGCATATTACCCTGCCTATCGAGCTATATTGCGACAATAGTGCAAAAGTAATCCAAACCAATGACCCAAGGTTCCATAGAGTAACAAGGTACACTGAGAGGAAGTATCATGTTCTACATGATATTGTCCGGCAATAAAATGTACTCGTGGCTAGAACATTGCATTAGAACACAACTTTGTTGATCCATTAACAAATGTGTCATTGATCAATAATTTTGATCGTCATCTGGATAACATTGGAGTTAGATGCAATTTGAATTGGCTATAAGGGCAAGTGGGAGCTGTTGGGATTTATATGCCCTATCATAGCAAATTCCTATTTGGATTATAGTGACATGTATTCCTGATATATCTGAAATATATATGATTTATATAATTGGTGAATTCAATGTATTATGTTTCAATTCATTAAGGAATTGATAGTGTCCATTTGATTACAAAAGATATTTATATATGTATGTGATGACAATCAATACATGAATATAAATAGTAATCATAAAATTGTTCATTGTTAGTAATTTTGGATGGACTCATTATTAACTAAGACTTGAACTGAATCCGCGTTAGGTTGAGATATATTGCGAGAGCCGTCGTATGCAATTACTCCCTATCACCGTCATGGCATTTGACTTTTAAGCATGAGAGAAGTATAAACTCTTTTATTAATTAGTAATTACTTTGATTTGTTTGGCGGAATCTTCGGAATCCTTAGACCGGCACTTTGGGTAATTATATAATTAATAGTTAAAGGGTTATATTTTCAATATTTGCATCTCTTTTGTTGATTAGATTCAAAGACTATTGGAGCTCGATCTTGAATCGATTCGTTGAAAATCTTCTTGAAATACCGCCGATAGTTTCTGATCGAGGGTTGAAAAAGCTTAATCTCGAACGGTATTGTTTGATGATTCTTCGAACTTGTTCAATTACAAAGAATAATAACGACACGTCTGTTGTTTGCCTTATTATTCTTCTTCTTCAAAGTTTGACAAAGATTTTGTATTATTTTTGAGTCTTGATTTATATATCTCTAGTATTTATTTTCTACCTCACCCCCATGCCTCTATTTATAAACTTCATGGATGAATATGACTATGACACTTGTTCTTTCTTGATAAACACAATTATAACTGGGTCGGGCTAGTTTTATTGTGATAATTATTCATTAGAGTAATTATTCCTGCGTATATTTTATTGTGAATAATTATCTTTTTTATTTAACTAACTGGACGGGACTAGTTAAATAATTTAAATTGATCAAATTGGGGTCAATTAAGTAATTTAAATAAATATGAAACCCATATTTGACGGGCCAATTTGTCAAAGAAAAAGCCCACAATATGCCAAGACTTGAATGCCGATGGGTATGATTTTTTTTTTTTATATATATTTTTTATATTTTTATATTTTTTTTAACCAAAGTTAAAGACTTTGTCCTCTTTTTTTTTTTGACCTCCATGTAATCACCATGCACACACATGCAGGGTGTAGCCAGGATTTGAATTCAGGGGGTCATAGTGAAATTTTTTTATAAAAAAAAAAAAAAAATAAGAAGAAGAAAAATAAGAAGAAGAAAAATGGAAAGAAAAATGAATTTTAAAGGAAACAAATTAAAGCAGGATTAAATAAGAAAATTTTGACCTTTTTAAAAGGGTAATTAAATAAATTTAAAAAGTAAAAGAGAAAAAATAGAATTTTTTTTTTTTAAATTTGGAAACTAATAATTTTAAGGGAGCATAATATACTAATATATATATATATATACACACACACACACACACACACACATGTATGTAAAAAATAAAATAAAAAAAAAGTTCCTGGGTTACGAAGTCTGGGTTACGACCTGTGAAAGAAAAACTCTGTAGTCAAAGTAATATACAAAAGTGGATGGAAAATTATACGAGTGGGTCGCCTTACATTAGGCTCCTTCTTGTACTCGTATCAGGAGACGGTAAAAAACAAGAACTGTGAAAAGAAATAATAAAAAATCCAAGTCAAGCCCATACAAGACAAAGCTTATGTGTGCACAGGGAGGAGGAGGAGCCAGTGTGTGCCCAGGAGTGCCTTGGGTAGGGATAGTTTGATTTTTATTTTAATAAATTGCGAGGTTAAAAAAAAAAAAAAAAAAAAAAAAACTCCCCTCGCCCGCACCAAAACTCGTATGGGTTTTTATTACATCAAACTATCCCTACCCAAATGAAACCAGTTTAAATTGGTTGAGTTGAATTTAAATTAAAACCAGTTTCTAGTATTTAAATTTAAATTAAAAACTACTTTTTAGTTTTTTTCCACAAGGTTGCACTTACCCGAAAAGGCACCTTGCTTAAAAATCACTTTTTAGTTTCCAAAGAGTTGCACCTACCCGAAAAAGCACCTTGCTTAAAAACTACTTTTTAATTTTTTCTAAAGGATTACACTCACCCGAAAATCAAAAAAAAAAAAAATGGGTTATATATATATATATATATATATATATATGTGTGTGTGTGTGTGTGTGTGTGTGTGGGGTAAGTGCAGAAAATACTCAAGTATACTCTGAGTGGTACTTTTATCCCCTATTTGAAAAGGTATGCAATAAACACCCATAATCTTTTGAAATTGTGCAAAATTACTCATCTATCAAAAATCTGACATAAACTATTGCTGTAACACCCATTTTATCCTTTTACACTTCCGAAGATACCCATTAAGATGTGCCATTTTACAATTTAGCTTCACCTCGAGTCAGCCATGGCCGCAGATTCCAAATCAGCTTTGAGCCATCTCCACGTCATCTTTCATTCCCCTCTCAACACAAAAATTGCAGTGGCGTCGAGTCATCGTCATCGGCGGAGATGAAAGTCGTTAATAAGAGGAGAGAGAAACGCGGAGATGTCGGTGTGGCAGCAGCGACGTTAGTTCTGTGGCCAATATTTGTTTGTTTGTGGGTGAATCTCAAATGAGGATTAGTGGTGGAGGGTGAACTAGGCAAGGGTGCATGCGATCGGTGTTTCTGGAGGCGAAATTCGCCACGCTTGAGGACGGGGTGGTCGCCGTTGGATTGGATGGCAGGGCAGATGGTGTAGGGGCAGTTATTGAGATAGAGAAGTGATGGTCGACCTCGCCGCCGCTGGATTTCCCTCAATATTTGCAGAGTCTAGCTTTCGGCCGATACCACTTTCAGTGGAAGATTCGAGAGGGCTTCGTTGGTGGGGACGCTTAGTAATTTCGAAACTACCTTCACAGCCAACAACAAATAACAATAAAGTTTCACCTTTGCAACTTCAAGCGAACAAAACCATACCAAACCCTGTTTGGGTTTTGTGATCAATATCAGATAAAAATGTGGATTTTTGGATGGAAAGGGCCATCTGGGTTCTCAGCTTCCTTTACTACTGAGGAGGTCACACAAAGAATTGATGCAACTAGTCTCACAGCCATTGTTACAGGTCTTGTTCTCATCTGGGTTCTTCTTTTTATTTTCTCTATCCTTTTCTATTTAATTATTTTATGCATATTCTTGATTATTCTTTGATGGGATTGTTCGAATATCAATCTACAAGTGTTCTGTTCATTTTGTGGTTGTTGATATATGAATCCAGATGGCCTTTTCCATCCAAAAATCCACAATTTTATCTGATATTGATCACAAAACCCAAACAGGGTCTTCTTCTTGGTCAGTCAGTGTTCTACTCTACCAATGTGATGACAAATAACAATGGGTTTCGCAGAGTCCTTTTTGGTCTTTTTACAAAATTTTGTATTTTTTTTATATATTTTATAAAATTGTTGACTAAAGGTACTTTAGTCAAGTTTGGTTTTAAATTTCTCAGAGGAACTTGATTGCACCAAATTGAAACTTGAGGGGTATTTTTTGTATGAGAGGGGTGTAATATGTGCTGTAAGCATACTCTAGGGGTGTTTTTTGCACTTGACCCATATATATATATATATATATATATATATATATATATATATATATGATAAAATACACTGACCTCCCCTGAGGTTTCATCATTATACATTGACCTCCCCTCTTGTTTGTCAAATAACACTGATTTCCCCTCTAAATGGATGTTATTAACGGAAAGAATAAAATTACTAATTTAACCTTACTTATTAATTTATTATAAAATATATAAAATATCATGGATGTAAAATACCAATGGTACCCTTTTTAAGATTTTTTCTTTCTTTCTCCCTTCCCACGGCCTTGCCACTGTCGACGAGCCCACTCTTTCTCTCCTCTGTCCGCGACGGCTCCCCTACAACCATGCTTCATCTCCAAATGTTTGTTTTTTATATGTTCCCACCTTGTTAGTGGGCCTGTGCTGGAGACGGGTGGTGTCAACGAAAAAGAGCATGGACATTGACGTGCTCGACGACGGAGTGTATCGTCAAACACACGAAACGACGGCGATGCAAGGGGCTGTTCGTACCGGTGGCGAAGGAAGATGTCTTTACCGACGAGCATGGACTAACTAAACAGTGGTTAAGTTAGAAGGAACTGTCCCGGGGAACAAGTGACTGATTTGCAGATGTTGGGACTGTGCTTTACCGATGATGACCCAAGCGGTCTGTACTGTCGACGGCAAGAGAACTTACTGGCTATCAAGGATTTTACGGCAATGGAACTTTCCGGTTTGGTAGCGGCGAGCTTAGAACAACTAAATGGTCGGCAAGGATGACAAGACCGCCGATGATGGTGACCGTCAGTGTGCTTGGATGACGATCGATGATGGTGATAGGCGACGGCAAGCATAACAGTTGCAGCGACGATGGGTCAGACTGTGAGTGTGAGTATGCAAAGCTCCATTAATCTAAGTGTGAGTATGCAAAGCTTCGAACAATATCTCCGGCGAACTCGTTGCATGAACCTTTTCTGTCGAGGAGCGCACCCGAAAGACAACTTGCCGATGGATTCTTTATTCCTCGTGAGTGAGTTCTCCATGTCGCGGTTTGTCCTCGCCAGTAAACTCCTTTACCGCTGTTCATATTTATCGCTCCGTTCTTGTTTGCTCGCCGGCCCATCCTTGCTAAATTCAGTGCTTGCATTGCGGCCGGATCCTTACACTATGTTGCTCACTATCATCGCCGGAATCGCGACTATTATTGTTGTAGCTTGCTCGGCGAAACCCAGTTCCAGCGAGATTCCAGCTGTTGGGAACCGTGCTAGTTTTAAAAACTTTTCGAGGGATTTAAATTCATAGATCTTGATTCATCACATAGAGACAAGTTTTATGCAAAAAAAAATAAAATATGATGTATTATTCAACTAAAAGATTGAATACTTACATCAAGGTTTGAGTAAACCTCAGATCTCTCCTCTAAAGTGAATGTTCTCACTTATTGTAGATCCCTTTTGCTAGACATCTTTTCCATGGATCTCCATCTTCTTGGTAATGGTCTTGCCTTTAGGAATCACTCATAAGCCTCCATGAATGACCTTGGAAAACTAGGCTTGTGGGAGCCTCCATTAGATGAGAACATAAACCCTAATTTTCTAGAGAGAGAAAATTTATTCCTTTTTCCTTCTCATAAAAATCACCCCCTAAAATATACATAAACCATGTATATTTATAGGCAACATAAAAATAAAGAAAAGGAAACAACAAATCCTTCTCCATCTCTAATTCATATGTCTCAAATCTAATATGATTCCAATATCAAGTTGGGCTATGAGTGAGAATCCATTGGGCCTATTATTTTATTGGCTACAATGAATTAATAATTAGCCCGGTCCATGGACCCAATTCCATTAATTCATAAATTAATTTCTACTCCACTAAAAGAAATTAATTGAACTCCAATTAAATAATAAATAACCTCTAAGTCAATATTGCACTTTGACCCCTCTATGCATAATTAGTTATCGGATAAATATAGCCATCAATCCGACTACTTAATTAATATATTTATTTTGGTACCTTTGATTATTTCTGGCTCGATCACAATAAAACATTTGTTTGACAAAAATAATAATTTAAATAAATAAATATATAATAAATCATTTTGTCTAAAAACACACGAAGGCCTTCGAATTTACTTTGTGATCAACCATAATCAATACAAAATAAATACAAGTAGCAATGATGCAAATATTGAAAATATAACCCTCTAACTATTAATTACATAACTACCCAAAGAGTCGGTCTAAGGATCCCGAAGAATTCGCCGAACAAATCAAAGTAATTATTAATTAATAAAAGAGTCTATACTTTTCTCATGCTTAAGAGTCAAATGCCATGACGATGATAGGGAGTAATTGCATATGACGGCTATCGCAATATATCTCAACCTAACGCGGATCCAGTTCAAGTCTTAATTAATTATGAGTCCATCCATAATTACCGACTATGAACAATTTATAATTACTATTTATATATCATGCATTGATTGCCATCACATACATATATATAAATATTTCTTGTAATTACATGGACACTATCAATTTCATAGTGAATCGAAATATAATACATTAAATTCACCAATTGTATAAAACATAAATATTTCAGAAACGTCAGGAACATATGTCAATTAATCCAAACAGGAATTTGCTATGCCAGGGCATATAAATCCCAACAGCTCCCACTTGCCCTCATAGCCAATTCAAATTGCACCTAACTCCAATGTTATCCAGATGATGATCAAAATTATTGATCAATGACACCTTTGATAATGGATCAACAAAGTTGTGTTCCAATGCAATGTTCTAGCTATAAGTACATTTTCTTGCCGGACAATATCATGTAGAACATGATACTTCCTATCAGTGTATTTTGTTCATCTATGGAACCTTGGGTAATTGGTTTGGACTACTTCTGCACTATTGTCGCAATATAGCTCGATAGGCAAGCTAGTATGCTCCACAACCTCTAAATCAGTGAGATCAAACCAATAGGCTTATATTGCCACTTTTAAGGCTGCAATATACACCACCTGCAGGTTTGAGTCAACAGTTGAAATCTGCTTGACAATCTACCAACTGATTTCCCTTCCATTAAGTGAACTTACACTGAGTCATGAACCTCATAGTATCTACTTCTGATTGAAAATCAGAACTAGCATACCTGACTAGGACCATATCATCACATCCATAAATGAATATGATATCATTGGTTCTCCTTAGGTACTTAATGATATTTTTCACAATAGACCAGTTGTCAAGTCCTGTATTGGACTGATCTCTACTGACTATCCCTACTATGTAGCGGATGTCCTGTTTGGTATAGACCATGGCATATATGAGACTCTCATATACCGAAACATATTGTTCCAGTCTCATTTGCTCAATCTCCTCTGCTAGTCTTGAAAAACTAGTTACTAGAGAGAGCGATCCATATCAATAAAGCAAGAACTCATTCTTTGAGTTATGCATACCAAACCTGGTCAAAACTTTATCAATGTAGGATTATTAAGATAAGCCTATTTTCCTTTTAACCTGATCTTGCAAAAGCTTGATCCTAGGAATATAGCTTACATCTTGAAAATCCTTCATTTAAAAGTAATTGAACAACTACCTTTTAATTGATGACAAAACTTCCACGTCATTATAAATGAGTAGGATGTCATCAATATATAGAATTAAGAAAAATAATGACATTCCCTTGTACACTTATGATTTATTCACTAAGAAATCTTCTGGTCTCTTTTTGTAGATTAACTTGCCTTCCATAGGAATCACCCTACTAGAAAGTTCTACAAGATCCCAGAATTTATTAGAATACATAGATTCCAACTCTGATTTCATAGTAACTCACCAAAACGATCTGTATCCACATCGGTTCACGCTTCCGTGTAGCTTACTGGGTCCAACTCATGTTTAACAGGGATGTCCATAATGGTCTCACCTAAAAACATGATTCTGTCGAATTGGATGATAATCCTCCCACTACATCAATGTACCGATGCAAAAATCTGTGTAGTAGATGATGCTAACGCATCAATAGGGAATTCATATATTATTCTCAATCTCTATAATAAGTGTGTTCACATGTGGTACATCTGGTACTCATACCAAATTCTCTAACATTATGCTACTAAGTATGTGATTCATAATATGATTCTCCTATAGATAAACAGTGAGTTAAAACAATTAACTTTTATCTTTGAGATCATAAAATAATCCATCCTAGTGACATTTAGAGTAGCTATCAAATCTAGCATGCCTATGATCTGCTTCCAACTTACTTGTCCATATCAAGCGCACATGTGCAAGACTAACCCATATGTGCATATGATTCAAACTAATATTTAGTCAAAAACACAGCTCAACGGTATCCTTGAGACAGACTAAGATGGAATGCAGTTCATAATGCGCATCGATGTCATTAACGCTAAACTCTTAAATGAAGGAGATAATGTAGCATAGCTGATCATAGATCTACCCATGTTAAGTGGAATTCTGTTATTCCTATTTGACACCTAAATACATTTAGCGTCAATTGCGGAAAACTGGTACATCATACCCTCATTGACCATATAGTCTTTGCACTATCCCAAGAAATACTCATATCCTCGATCAGATCGAAGTGTCTTGACAAGTTTACCTAATTTGTGTTCCACATCAGTCTTAACCTTCTCAGAAAATACCAAGAGTTTAAGACTTGTGTTGCATCAGATAAACTTATCCAAAACGTGAGTAATCTTGCTTGGATGTTCATAAGACCACACGTGTCAGTGTGTACCGACTCCAATTGTCCTTTATGTCTATTTCATCTGGCTGATTAAGCCCTAAGAGTTATCTATCCTTCAAAACAGGGTTCACAAGTTTGGTTTAGGCTCCCCTGCCTTACTAGGTAATAAACCTTCTTTGACCAATCTTTGAATCTTATTTTGATTGATAACAACCCAAAAATAGACACTAAAAATACAATGAGTCAGGAATAACAATTTTTTTTTCTTAACATTCAATCTAGAAGATGCAACATTAGTTTCTACATCCTGCAAATCTTAAGAGTTTGTGATTATAGTATATTAACCATCTTTCAATGCACCAGAAGCAATCGCATATCTCTTCAATTTTATAAAACCAGTTTTACAAAATAACAACACAGTTTTTATAAACCAAAAGTGAAATAAGAATGAGATTGTGTTTCACTTCTGTGCATAAAGATAGTTCTCTAATACTAATATCCTCATACTCTCTAATTTCAGATGTAATACTCCCACTGACTTAACTACAACCTTGGCATCAGGTCAAAAGATAAATATATATCCATATCATCAAGGTTTCTGGATTCCTGAAATCCTTACAATAAATTGCAAACATGTTTAGTGGCTCCAGAATCTATCCATCAGGAATTAATAGACGCAACCACATAACATGGCTCAATGATTAAATATATATTTTCCTATGCCACGTCATTGCTTAAACAGTTCGTCCTTTAGTGTTTTAGTTAGCGACAAAAGAAACAGGTTTCTTCGCCCTCAACCTACACTGCCTTATTCCCTTTAACCTTTTTGAATACCCATATTTTGTGCTAGTCTAGTCCTATTATCATCCTTCTTCTTTGCTTTGCCCGTCCACTTGGGCCTAGAAGAAGATGGTATAGACTAGGTTAGATTGATAGGAACGCCCATACTCTTGATTATCCCTTCATCTGTTACCAATTCTATAAGAATATCAGCGAGTGTGAACTCAAACTGATTCTTTATTTAATTCACTCTAACAGAGTCGAACGAGTTTGGTAACAAGGCAATAATCATGTTAACTTGAAACTTACCACCCAAGTCAGCCCTATTGATCTCCAGCTAATTTTAAATAATAAACAATCATTTTCCAAAATTCGATTTCATACTGGAGTTCCTTAGGCTATCTTGATGCTATTCAAGTCTGATATAGTACTTCAGCATACTCTCTATCTAATCTCACCAAAACATCTTATTGATATTTAACATGATGCTTAAAGAAAATAAAATAATGTAAATGTTAGCTTTGGAGCGTATTCGAGGTAAACTCTAGAATATTGCACCAAGTCATCTCATTTGCGTTATTTCACTTATTCAAAGCATTAATGTTCTCTTGGGTATCTTAAAGTAAAAGGATTAGGTTTAGGAGTAGTAAATACATTTGTACCCTTACGTTGTGAATAAAATATCTAAGCTCATTTTCCAGTCATTATAAATAAGGTCCAATATCATAGAATATGTAAGCAAGCACATAAACTAGATTAGACATAATTTATCTGAATATAAATGCATTCATACAACATGCAAGGTGAATTATTAATTCTGTCATGCATATTTAAAATTAAAATGAGTTTGTTAACCACATAATATAATAAATCTCAATCGAACAAGAGATCATTATCATTATTGGTGAACAATCCCTTTTAATTAATGCGGGTCCCTCAACTCTGTAGCATAATAAATCAACCAATCAATATGTCAATAACTTATCCTGTTGGAGGAGTTCATTATTACTATTGTTGAGATTCATTTACTATTAGGTGAGCACTTCCATTAAAATAATAATATGTGGGTCCCTTAACCACTACATGAAAAATCGAATAACCAATACGCCAATAACTTATTCGGTTGGCGAAGTTCATTATTGCTATTGGCGGGCAAATCCTATCATTTCCATATCTCTTAAGACAATGCCTTGTCTATCATATGAAATGATTCCCGATTTAATTTAGCCTTTCTAAAATCACCTAGTATAGACCACTTCGTTGGGAAGCTAACACTATTGATTTTAGATTGAGTGTATAACGTTATTAATGCTCTAATGAAAAATAAAATATTAAATATCTTGTCATTATAATCTAGACTCTTTAAATCATGCGTAGGGCCTTATTTTTAAAGATCTAAGTACAATGAACATTTAATATTATTATTTTCATGAGACAACCATTCTTGTAATATTAAGACTCTTCAAATCATGCGTGGGGCCTTATTTTTGAAGATCTAATTACAATGGTGTTAATAACAAAGGCCATGGGGCAATGTATAAAAATCCCCGCTCCCACTCAATTTTTAATCATTCATAATTAGGGTTTTCATTTTATTCATTTACATGATATAATGCATGCAAAACGTCTTGATTTCAATCCAATTAAATTTAGAAAATATTTGGACTTTAAACGATTCACTAATATTTAACTTGAGGCACACTTCAAAAATAATTTATAAAAATAATTTTTCGTTTCCCAATAAGTGCCCTCTAATTAATTAGTAATCAAATCCAATTAATTTTCATAATTTAACTAATATAAATCAAGCCATTTAAATAAATATCATGGATCCAATGCATGAATAATAATAATTAGCAATTAATTATTTCATGCATCACATACAACAATAAATGACAGATAAAGCAAATTAAATGGCCAATGGATTCAGCTTTTAACATTTAAAAACTATTCTTCCTGTACGGGCATCCTTCAACTGTCTGTAAACACCCATAGGAAGCTTGTACGCGTCAGGAGAAGCAAAACGCCGCTTGAAACGAGCCCGGAGGACCTCACACGCGCTGGCACGCGCCTAGGGCAAGCTGCATGTGCTCCCACGCGCTCCCACGCGCCGGCACGCGCCTGGGGCGCTTGGAATGCACACTCACGCGCTCCCACGCGCCTGGGGCGCGTGGGACGCGCCTCCACGCGCCTTCACGCGCGTGGAGGTCAAGCTCCCTTGGCTGGCGCGTGCAATGCACGCGCCAGCATGTGCACTCTCCTAGCGCGTGTGGAACACGCGCCAGGCTCACCATCTTGACGCCACACCTGATCCGGGCCACCTCCGACGCCCCTTCTCGCCGCTGGCGAAGCTCCGGCCACCGAAAAAATGCCAGAAAATTAAATTAAGCCTCAAAAAATTCCAGAAAAATTCCAAAAAATTAGGAAAAATTCCAGAAAATTACTGAAGCATAATTTAACCCTTTTGGACCTTCTTGAAGCTTCATAGCATCCTTTGACGAAGATTACATGGCTTTAAAAATATTTACAATTTGAAATACAATGGAAAAAATTAAATTACATCATTGAACTTTCAAACGGCTAAATCAAAGCCTTAATTACATTCATCCAAAGATAAAATTACATTAATTTAACCTAAAAGCTTCATCCATGACCCAACCATACATCATCATTCATTCACAATTATTCATACATCATTATGTATCAATATATATCAACATATTAAATCATACATCAACATACATCAAAAAATATATATGAATATAATTTTGGATCCATGAATGATGATTTTCATAAAATCATGATCTCTAGTAATGAATCAAACCATGCTCTGATACCACTGTTGGGAACCGTGCTAGTTTTAAAAACTTTTCGAGGGATTTAAATTCATAGATCTTGATTCATCACATAGAGACAAGTTTTATGCAAAAAAAAAATAAAATTTGATGTATTATTCAACTAAAAGATTGAATACTTACATCAAGGTTTGAGTAAACCTCAGATCTCTCCTCTAAAGTGAATGTTCTCACTTATTGTAGATCCCTTTTGCTAGACATCTTTTCCATGGATCTCCATCTTCTTGGTAATGGTCTTGCCTTTAGGAATCACTCATAAGCCTCCATGAATGACCTTGGAAAACTAGGCTTGTGGGAGCCTCCATTAGATGAGAACATAAACCCTAATTTTCTAGAGAGAGAAAATTTATTCCTTTTTCCTTCTCATAAAAATCACCCCCTAAAATATACATAAACCATGTATATTTATAGGCAACATAAAAATAAAGAAAAGGAAACAACAAATCCTTCTCCATCTCTAATTCATATGTCTCAAATCTAATATGATTCCAATATCAAGTTGGGCTATGAGTGAGAATCCATTGGGCCTATTATTTTATTGGCTACAATGAATTAATAATTAGCCCGGTCCATGGACCCAATTCCATTAATTCATAAATTAATTTCTACTCCACTAAAAGAAATTAATTGAACTCCAATTAAATAATAAATAACCTCTAAGTCAATATTGCACTTTGACCCCTCTATGCATAATTAGTTATCGGATAAATATAGCCATCAATCCGACTACTTAATTAATATATTTATTTTGGTACCTTTGATTATTTCTGGCTCGATCACAATAAAACATTTGTTTGACAAAAATAATAATTTAAATAAATAAATATATAATAAATCATTTTGTCTAAAAACACACGAAGGCCTTCGAATTTACTTTGTGATCAACCATAATCAATACAAAATAAATACAAGTAGCAATGATGCAAATATTGAAAATATAACCCTCTAACTATTAATTACATAACTACCCAAAGAGTCGGTCTAAGGATCCCGAAGAATTCGCCGAACAAATCAAAGTAATTATTAATTAATAAAAGAGTCTATACTTTTCTCATGCTTAAGAGTCAAATGCCATGACGATGATAGGGAGTAATTGCATACGACGGCTATCGCAATATATCTCAACCTAACGCGGATCCAGTTCAAGTCTTAATTAATTATGAGTCCATCCATAATTACCGACTATGAACAATTTATAATTACTATTTATATATCATGCATTGATTGCCATCACATACATATATATAAATATTTCTTGTAATTACATGGACACTATCAATTTCATAGTGAATCGAAATATAATACATTAAATTCACCAATTGTATAAAACATAAATATTTCAGAAACGTCAGGAACATATGTCAATTAATCCAAACAGGAATTTGCTATGCCAGGGCATATAAATCCCAACACCAGCATCATCTTATGCTTCGGCCAACCTTCAAGACCCATCTCGATGAAGCTTCCCAGCACCATCACAGACTGCCCATTGCGAGTTTTACCTCCCCAGCAACCATTGTTGCCCTTATCAAAAGCTAAGCGCTCTCTCTAGGTGTGTATCTATATTTCTTTGTCTACAAATTTTTGGTTTCGATGTGGTTCAGTCCGAACTGGATTTTGCTGTCACCGAAACCAAGGAAGGTCTTAAGAGACAACGATTTTGTTGTCACCAGAGTTGCAGTTTGTTCGCCGAACTGGGTTTCATACTGTTCTTGCCTATTTGGTCGCTGACCCATCTTTCCTTGTTCTCGTTTCTCTCTAGGAAGACAGCCGCCGTTGGTCTCTCTGGTAAATTTCGTGGCTGCAGTTTAGACCCATTGGGTGTCGTTGATATAAGGGCACCATTGTCCTTTTGAGTTTATATGTCAAAGATAGTATTGTAAATTTGCGGTGATTGTTGAGGTTAAAAATGTCATTTCATGTATTAGAAGGGTAAAATTGCCTTTTTACTAATTTTTTCAACGGACATAAGCATAAACCATTAATTGTTGAACGGCAAGGGAGGTCAGTGTTATTAATATATAAGTTTTGAGGGAGATCATTGTTATTTGACAAACAAGAGGGAAGGTCAATGTATATTAATGGAAGGTCAGTGTAATTATCCCATATATATATATATATATATATACGCGCGCGCGCACACTTGTGTAAAAGATGAGGGAAACCAGATCATCGATTTTTTAAAGAACTTACTGGAGAAAGAAGCAAGTAAAGAGAGAAAGAGTAAAGTGACCAAACCCATCTCCTGATTTTCTCTGTATCTTCTCTGAATGGTTTGTGATAATCTTAGGTGTTCCTATTCAGAACTGATGACCATTTATTTTTATTAGAGAAGAAAGATTTGACAACGTGTGGAAAAATTAATGTAAAATAGAGAGAGATAAAGTGCGGCAAAAGAACTATCACCTGAGCTCGTGGAGAGAATCGTCCGCCGATAATGATGTCAAGATTCAAAAATCCGGTGACGTATCAGATGCTCTAGGGTTTGATTTCCAACATAAGTAGAGAAATCCGGCAAAAAAACTCTCACTTGAGCTCGTGGAGAGAATCGTTCGCCGGTAGAGGTACAGTCGGCGACGGTCTACACAAGTAAGCCACCCCATCTCCGTTACCATCAACTCCTGCTTTGCCGGCGGAGGATTTGGTAACGAAGATGGTGTTTATTTTGTAGTGATGTAAACAAACAGGGAAAAAATTCAGCTATCCCACGCCATACTGTACGGTTTCACAAGTTTTACGGATTTCTCGAATTATTCTAAATTCTAGTAATAATCTTTTAATAAACAAATATTAAAAAAAATACATTGTTATAGTCTCCTGACTAAATCGTCCAAATATGTGACAAAAAGTCAATAATATAATTTTATATTAATAATATGATCTCATATAATGAATTGGTGATTGATGATTCTATAAATAATTTAATTTTAAATATAAAAGTTATAAACTATACATCCCGGAATTGGATGATATTGCTGACAGCATTTTTCTTACATTTTTGTTGCAAAGAGAAGAGTAAGTACTATCTTTTTTCTGCCTGAGAGAATAAAAAATAAGTAAGCAAAAAATAAAAATAAATAACCTTTCAGGTGAACGGCGAAAAAAGAAAAGAACCTTTCATTTTGATGTTTGGATTTTCCTTGAATGGTTTGTTTGTTGTTTTTTTTTTTTTCTTTTTTCCCCAGTGATCTTCTGTTCTGGATTGGTTAGCTTGTTCTGCTTTGATGTTGAGGTTTCTTTTTCTGTTTGTTCCAAGCCAGATGCTTTTAGAGTTGTTTTGATTGTATTCTGTTGAATTTTGTTTGGCTTGGTTGCTGCCCTTGGTAGGCTTGCTTCTTGGCTTTTTAGCCTTGTTGTTTGTTCTTTCTAGTTTAATGAACTCTTATTTACCCAAAAAAAAATAAAAATGTTGCTTGGTTGCTGGTTAATGCCAGAACAAAGGTATAGAGAGAATTTAAACAAAAAAAAAAAAAGGAAGAGAATGGAAAAAGATACTGAAAGAATTGTGATCCTTGAATCATCGTGATGAATTTTGTCTTTCTTCATACGAAGTCTGAATTTTCATTGAAACAATGGATGATTGCAAAAAAGAATTTGTCAAGCCTTTGAAAATTTCAACGATCAATTTGAATTTCCAGGTATGAGGTTCTCATTGAAAATCTTATGGACCCTGCTCATGTTCCATATGCACATTATGGATTAATGCAAGTTCGACGACCCAAAACCAAGCTGTCATGGAAGCTCTGAGTGCTTCACCTTTATCTTCATTTCAGGTCACAATATTCTCTCCAAGACTTCCCAAAACCCAAATAGGGAGAAGACCCTTTTTAAATCTTCCCCTCAGTAAAAAAGCCAATTCGTTTCTCTCACCAAATCCTAAAGAGGAATCCAAATTCAAGCTTTTCACTGCCATTGCTCCCTCTGTTTCAACTGAATTTGCA
The DNA here is from genome assembly GCF_030987335.1 of Cornus florida. Taxonomy (NCBI): domain Eukaryota; kingdom Viridiplantae; phylum Streptophyta; class Magnoliopsida; order Cornales; family Cornaceae; genus Cornus; species Cornus florida. The sequence goes on along the minus strand of NW_026775578.1, from coordinate 39,978,183 downwards.
GACCCACCTGAAGAAGAAATCAGTATCCACAACCAGGATGAGAAATTCGACTGGTTTTCGCGGTGGTATCCGATAATGCCGGTTTGTGACCTCGACAAGAGGGTACCACATGGGAAAAAAGTGATGGGTGTTGATGTTGTGGTGTGGTGGGATAGGAATGAGAATGCATGGAAGGTGTTTGATGATGCGTGTCCTGGTAACTGCAAATTCATTCCTCATTTTATGACCATGGTTGGTGTTTTGGTGGCTCTGGTGACTACAAATTCATTCCTCAGGCACCCCCAGATGGTCCACCGGTATGATGACTCTCCTTTTTCTCATTGTATGACCAAATTGTTGTATGAGTTCAGATTTTAGATTAATTTTTCTGTGAATTTTGTCACATAAGCAAAAAGGAGAGAAAATCTGTTAAAATGGTTTGGGCATGTGCGAAGAGGGCCTTTTTAAGTGTGTTGGTTAAGAAAAGCGACATAGTCCACGTCGAGGGTAATACTAGGAGAAGGGGAAGATTGAAGTTGATATGGATAAAGTTAGTAAAGAAAGATATGATAGAGTGTGAATTGATTGAGACTATGCCCTTAAAAAGAGCGGAAAGGAAACATGAAATTCATGTAGCCGACCCCAGTGATTGGGAAAAGGCTCCGTTGTTGTTGTTTAAGCGAATTTCTCAAATCTCTTTTGTTGTATTTTTTTTTTTTTTGTTATTGAACTCTGATTGTCTTGTGTTTAATGTTTTATCTTTTATAGTCTCGAGCCAAAATAAGGAGGAGGGCTGTGGTCCTTTGACAACTAACAAAACATATGGCTCACACCCTATGGACATGGATCCTAAAATATTTGAGTTGAGTTTTACGATATAATATGCTAAAATTAGTAGTATTGTATTTATGAATGAGATGGATAAATATGTTCAAAGTTAGTGAAAGAGATCCTTGGAGAAGTTTATGGGAATAGGATGTCATCCAAAAGAAACTTGGCAGATAAATGAGGTGATTCGAATAGAAATTAATTGTAAAAGAGCAGGTTTATAGCTTAAATGTATGTAATAATGAGGAAACTTGTAAAAGTTAAATGAATATCATAGATTAGTGCCAAAGTTTCTGTGAAGGAATTGAAATGAGAGAAAGGGTGGAAGAGTTTCATAAACTGGTTGGTACAAAATCATGAGGAAGACCAACGGGCCAGTGGCCTAGCGGTACCCACCTCTTGCCTTTCAAAGGGAGGTCAGGAGTTCAAGTCTCAGAAGATACAAGTGTGTGTGAGTACCAACTAAAAAAAAAAAAAACTTGATAATTTTACTAATTTAAAAAAATTATGACCATTCTTGTAAAAATAAGGTCCTTGTAAGTTGAATTTGCTTTAAGCTTAATGTACATTAGAAAGGCTGTAAGAATCGTATTGCCATTGAAGTTTATAGTTTATGCACAATGGTGCAATAGTTGTTAAATTTAAAAAAATAAAAAATCAAACAAAAAGCAACTGAAAGCCCTAATATCTATGAGTTGCATTAGTGTATATCAAATTTTAACCTCTACTAATGTTAAATGATCTCTCTTGATCTAGAGTTTTGTTGTTTAGGATTAAGGATATGAAAACATTATATATTTGCATAATCATCAGAAGAACATAATTTGGTTGTGGGATGTAGCTGATATCCCGTTAGTTAAGTCTATACTGTCTTCCACTTAGGTTCATGCTTCATCAATTGTTCAAAGTAACTGTCCATTGATGTGACTATATGGAGATTGTGATGATCACATGCCTAAAATAAATGCTAATTACAACTCCGAGTACCATGATACATGGAACAAGAATAGTAATACCAGTTATGTTGGAGTTTGGAATGTGCTATAAAGGGCAGAGACTAATTGAGAATGATGAGTTTGTTCCAAATACAGGATCTCTTCTCTAGCTATATCAAGAGTAGATTAATAGATAATTGTTTTAAAAAGCAGAACTTCCGCACCTTTAAAAATGGAGTTACAAGGATTAATTATGTGCTTTGCTTGACGTGCTATGGCCTATTCTTTTTCATTTTTCCTTTTAACAATTCTATCCAGAAGTTTAAATTTAATAATGGGGACTTTCCATCCATACCCGCCCGTTTAAGATCATAATTTATTTATTGTTGAAATAGATTTGTTTTTTTTTTTTTTTTTTTTTTTTTTTTTTTTTTTTTTTTTAATTTCCCCTCATATTCAATTCTTCACCATTACAACTTTCCTTCTAGTCAAATTTATTTGTTACTTTAATATTGTTATATATTTGTCTATCTAAACGGAGCGGGGCGGAACACTCTCGGTATAACAGAAGTCATTATTATAACCTAAATATGCTAGTAATTTCTCAATAAATTGCCATGTTAAGAAAAAAAAAAAAAAAAAAAAAAAAAAAAAAAAAAAAAAACCCTCTCCCCGTCCCGCACCAAACCCGCACGGATTTTTATTATATCAAACTATCCCTACCCAAATAACTTAGACGATCCCCCAAAACTGCAAAAAATAGGGCAGGGCAGGGCGGGTAACTTCGAGGGCTTGTCAAATTACCATCCCTAGGTATACAAAATGTAGGAAGTGCTTGTCCCACATGGAAAAAAAAAAAAAAAAAAATGATAAAACTAATTAGAGTTTAAATAAGCCAAGTCTGGGACATGTGCTTGGGCTTGGGCTTGATGTGAAGTCCGGTTAATTTTTTTTATTAAACAAAATTTGGGCCTAATTAAATTTTTGGACTGGGCTTATTTAAATTGGTTGAGTTGAATTTAAATTAAAACCAGTTTCTAGTATGTAAATTTAAATTAAAAACTACTTTTTAGTTTTTTCCACAGGGTTGTACCTACCCGAAAAGGCATCTTTCTTAAAAACCACTTTTTAGTTTTCAAAGGGTTGCACCTACCCGAAAAGGCACCTTGCTTAAAAATTACTTTCTAATTTTTTCCAAAGGGTTACACCCACCCGAAAATCAATAAAAAAAAATGGGTTATATATATATATATATATATATATATATATATATATTTGGGGTAAGTGCAGAAAACACCCCTCAAGTATATTCTGAGTAGCACTTTTACCTCCTATTTGAAAAGTATGCAATAAACACCCCTAATATTTTGAAATTGTACAAAATTACTCCTCTATAAAAAATCTGACATAAATTATTACTGTAATATCTATTTTATCCTTTTACACTTCCGAAAATACCCATTAAGATGTGCCATTTTACAATTTAGCTTCACCCGAGTCAGCGATAGCCGCAGAATTCCAAATCAGCTTTGAGCCATCTCCACGTCATCTCTCCTTCCCCTCCCAACACAAAAATTGCAGTGGCGTGGTCGTTGTCATCGGCGGAGATGAAAGTCGTTAATAAGAGGAGAGAGAAACGTGGAAATGTTGGTGTGGCAGCGGCGACGTTAGTTATGTGGCCAATAATTGTTTCTTTGTGGGTGAATCTCAAATGAGGAGTGGTGGTGGAGGGTGAACTAGGCAAGGGTGCATGCGATCGGTGTTTTTGGAGTTGAAATTCGCCACGCTTGAGGACGGGTGGCCGCCGTTGGGTTGGATGGCAGGGCAGATGGTGTAGTGGCAGTTATTGAGATGGAGAAGTGATGGTCGACCTCGCCGCCGCCGGATTTCCCTCGATATTTGCAGAGTGTAACTTCCGGCTGATACCACTTTCGCTGGAAGATTCGAGAACGCTTCGTCGGTGGGGACGCTTAGTAATTCTGAAATTACCTTCACAGCCAACAACAAATAACAATGAAGTTTCACCTTTGCAACTTCTGGCGAATAAAACCATACCAAACCCTGTTTGGGTTTTGTGATCAATATCAGATAAAAATGTGGATTTTTGGATGGAAAGGGCCATCTGGGTTCTCAGCTTCCTTTACTGCTGAGGAGGTCACACAAAGAATTGATGCAACTAGCCTCACAGCCATTGTTACAAGTCTTGTTTTCATCTGGGTTCTTCTTTTTATTTTCTCTATCCTTTTCTATTTAATTATTTTATGTATATTCTTGATTATTCTTTGATGGGATTGTTCGAATATCAATCTACAAGTGTTCTGTTCATTTTGTGGTTGTTGATATATGAATCCAGATAGCCTTTTTCATCCAAAAATCCACATTTTTATCTGATATTGATCACAAAACCCAAACAGGGTCTTCTTCTTAGTCAGTCAGTGTTCTACTCTACCAATGTGATGACAAATAGCAATAGGTTTCACAGAGTCCTTTTTAGTCTTTTTACAAAATTTTGTATTTTTATATAGTTTATAAAATTGTTGACCAATGGTACTTTAGTCAAGTTGGTTTTAAATTTTTCAAAGGAACTTGATTGCACCAAATTGAAGGGGGTGTAATATGAGCTGTAAGCATAGTTTTTTGCACTTGACCCATATATATATATATACATACACATACCCAGATCATCAATTTTTTAAAGAACTTACTGGAGAAAGAAGCAAGTAGAGAGAGAAAGAATAAAGTGACCAAACCCATCTCCTGATTTTCTATGTATCTTCTCTGAATGGTTTGTGAAAATCGTAGGTGTTCCTATTCAGAACTGATGACCATTTATTTTTATTAGAGAAGAAAGATTTGACAACGTGTGGAAAAATTAATGTAAAATAGGGAGAGATAAAGTGCGACAAAAGAACTATCACCTGAGCTCGTGGAGAGAATCGTCCGCCGATAATGATGTCAAGATTCAAAAATCCGGTGAGGTATCAGATGCTCTAGGGTTTGATTTCCAATATAAGGAGAGAAATCCAGCAAAAAAACTCTCACATGAGCTCGTGGAGAGAATCGTTCGCTGGTAGAGGTACAGTCGGCGACGGTATACACAAGTAAGCCACCCCATTTCCGTTACCATCAACTCCTGCTTTGCCGGTGGAGGAGGACGTCGCGTCGTATTCCCTCTGGGCATCTACCTCACCGCCATCATCTTCCTCAGATATAGCGTCGTGTTGGAGATCCAAAATGGAGCCAAGGTCTTAGGGAGGGCACGGTGGACATGGGGACCGTGCTCTTCCTGCGTATGATTTTCCGAACCTATTCTTGAAGAGGGAAGAAGTGATGGTCGGCGTCCGACAGATCACGAGGTGGTGTCGTTGGCGGAGAAAAAAGTCACCGTCCGGCGAAGAGAAACATATCCAGTGCTGACTTGTCATTTGGTCAATGCTGAGTTGTATTTTTGCTGACGTGTCTTCCAATGATTGGGCTAGAACTTATCAGTGCTGACTTTCCCAATGCTGAGTTGTATTTTTGCTGACGTGGCTTCCTATGATTGGACGGGAATACATCCAGTGCTAATTTATCCTTTGGTCAATGCTGAATTATATATTTGCTGACGTGTCTTCCGATTTAATTCATTTACATCCATGAAGTATCGACAAACTACATAGGTGTAAATGAATTAAAGCCAAAATTAAGTGCCCATTAGATTTCACTTAATCACTGACGGTGTTGAGTGATCCGTGATCTCTGTCCATCCGACGTGGAATGGGTCCTGATAGGGAAAAATAACCCTAGCCTATCTTGACTTAAAGAAAAAGGTAATTAAATATTGACCGGCCACCAGATTTCTCCAACTCTCGACGATAATATCTCGTTATTAAGGATAACCATTTCTATTAGATAAGAATGATGACAAATCGTATCTAGGATAGGATTTGTCATGGGGTAAGTTCAAATCTTATCAAGGATAAGATTTCCACGAGGTAAGCTCCATGGGCTAAGGACGATGAAATTCCCCTATCAAGAATAAGGGAAGTGATTATAAATACAAAGACGACTCAGGAATAAGGTACACACAAAAAAACTCATACTAAGCGAATTACGATGAAAATTCTCTATCGAGAACCCTTGCTAACTTGATCGTCGGAAGATCAACGGCCGGCACCACACCGGTGTTTGACTTTGTCATCCTTATTTTGCAGGAAACGGTGTCGTACTAGACCGCGGCGAAATTCAACCTCAACAGTTGGCGCCGTCTGTGGGAACAGCGATTCCCTTGAATCGATTTATTACTCGTTGGGTATAAACATTTGCGGTCCGGTATGGTTACCGAAGGAACACCGTCGCAGGGATCTGGTCAAAGGGAAGAGTCGGGTGAAAATCTAGACGTCCCAAATGACCAGACACGATTTGCAGCGTTGGAACTGCAGGTCCAAACTCTGAATCAGGGTATGGACCAGTTGATCCAACAAAATGCAGCACTCCTGCAACACCTTGTTCCACCGGTTCAACAGGGCTTGCCACGCCAAGACCTCTCGAATCCAAACAGGGGTAATGGGAATCTGGAAGAGTAGGATACTCATCCTCCCCGACATGAGACCGAAGTTGAACAAAGCCAGGTGGGAAACTGACATAGATAGTTTGGTGCAGAAGACCAATTTGCCGTTTAGCCCCTCGGTTATGAAATGCCCTTTGCCAAGCAAATTTAGAATGCCCACAATTGAGAGTTTCAACGAAACTAAAGATCCCTTCGACCACTTGGAGACTTTTCAGGCGCTTATGCACCTACACGTGATGCCGGATGAGATCATGTGCAGGGCTTTCCCAACGACTCTTAAAGGATCAGCACGGGTATGGTTCAACAAACTAAAGCCAGGAACCATCGAAACCTTTGAAGAATTGAGTAAGGGCTTTGTGGGCCATTTCATTGCTGGCCAAAGGCATAGAAGGCCAGCTACCCACCTTCTTACTGTGAAACAACAGAAGGGAGAGTCACTGCGAGATTACATTAGTCGTTTTAACACGGAGATGTTACAGGTGGAGGAAGCGGATGACAAGGTGGCCCTAGCCGCCTTCATGGGAGGACTTTAAACCTCAAGATTCCTCTTCTCTTTATCAGAAGAACCTCCTACCAGCATGGCCGAGTTATTGGTTCGAGCTAAAAGACATATGAATGCTGAAGATGCAATGATTGCGAGAAAGGGAAAAGAATGGGAGGATAAGAAGTCAGACAAGAAAAGGTCGGCCCTGACGATCAGAGATGAAAAGGAAACTAAGTATAAGAAACCCATGGTCAACCAGAATGAAAGGGCATCTCGCTATAAGAACGCGGAGAGGTATACAAATTACACTCTTTAAATATGCTGATAGATCAAGTTTTCCTGCAGATCCAGGATGAGCCATATCTGAAGTGGCCACCAAAGTTGAAGTCAGATCCGGCAAGGAGACCTCGTGATAAGTATTGCAGGTTCCATAAAGACCATGGGCACGCTACAGAGGATTGCTTCGACCTTAAGGATCAGATTGAGACTCTGATCTGAAGGGGGCACATGCGAAGGTTTATTGTGGGGAATGACAGAACCGACATTAACCCACTAAGAGTAGGCTGAGACAACCACCCTCCTGATCAACAACTAATAGGAGAGATCAGGGTCATAGCCGGGGGGTGTGCAGGAGGTGGAGAATCGAGCTCAGCCCGTAAGGCCTATGCCAGGAAAATGCGAAGCTCATCTGAGGTGTGCGAAGTAGGAATACAGATTCAACATCGAAAGATGCCTCATTTAGGTGATCCAGTTATTACATTCTCAGATGAAGACATGAAGGATGTGCAGCAACCTCATGACGACCCTCTTGTCGTCACCATGATGATCGCTAACTATAATACTCGGCGAATCTTGGTAGATAATGGAAGTTCAGCTGATATCATTTTTCTTGATGCATTCAGCAAGATGAAGATTGGTGAGGAGAAACTCAGACCTACTAGATCACCATTGGTGGGATTCACGGGAGACAAGGTCTATCCTCTAGGAACAGTCATCCTTCCTGTCACTGCAGGAACTAGCCCAAAACAAGTCACTGTCATGGTCGACTTCCTGGTGGTGGATTGTCCATCTGCTTACAATGTCATCCTAGGAAGAGCGACCTTAAATTCGATGAGGGCCATCACTTCGACTTATCACCTATTAATGCGCTTCCCTACCGAGCATGGCGTGGGCGAACTAAGAGGAGATCAGTCCACTGCCAGAGAATGCTATGTTGCCTCCCTCAAAGAAAAAAGGTAGCAGGAGGCTTTGATTATCGATGAAGTTGAAGAGAATGAGCAAGACCGGGCTAAGCCAATCTTGGACTTGTTAGAGATATGCTTGAATGACACTGACATAACAAAAAAGGTGAGGATAGGGTCTCTGCTCCCCTCAGATTTCACAAATATTCTTATACAGTTCCTTAGACAAAATCAAGATGTATTCGCTTGGTCACATGAAGACATGCCCGGTATTAATCCAACTACGATTGAGCATTGATTAAACACAGATCCTACATTCAAACCTATTAGGCAAAAGCGAAGAACATTTGCCGCGGAAAGGAACATGGCTATATCAGAAAAGGTGAATAAGCTTATGAAAGCTGATTTCATCCAAGAGGTTCATTATCCCGACTGGTTGGCCAATGTTGTTTTGGTAAAAAAGGCCAATGAAAAATGGAGGTTGTGCGTAGATTTTACCGATTTAAATAAGGCGTGCCCCAAAGACAGTTTCCCTCTGCCAAGAATTGATATGTTGGTAGAAGGGACAGCTAGCCATGAGCTGCTCAGTTTTATGGATGCATACTCAGGGTATAACCAAATCTCAATGCACACACCAGACAGAGATAAAACCTCTTTCATCACGGACAGAGGTTTATATTGCTATAAGGTGATGCCTTTTGGGCTAAAAAATGCTGGTGCAACATATCAGCGGCTAGTAAACCTGATGTTTAAGAACCAAATCAGAAGGAATATGGAAGTGTATGTGGATGACATGCTCGTAAAAAGCTTGAAAGCTCAAGACCATCTGGTTGATCTACAGGAAACGTTCCAAGTCCTCAGGAAACACCAGATGAAGCTCAACCTAAGTAAATGTGCCTTCGGAGTCTCCTCTGGGAAATTCCTCGGTTACATGGTAAGTAGAAGAGGGATAGAAGCTAACCCTGAGAAGGTCCAGGCGATTCTCAACATGCAGTCTCTAGCATCGACCAAGGAACTTCAAAGATTGACAGGAAGGATCGCAGCTCTGAACAGGTTGATTTCCAGGGCGACCGATAAATGTTTGCCTTTTTTCCGTGTGCTTAGGAAAGCTTTTTCATGGACCCCTGAATGCGAGCAAGCTTTTACAGAGCTAAAGGAGTATCTCACTTCACCACCATTATTGTCGCGGGCGATGCAAGGAAAACAGTTGTATTTGTACTTGGCGGTTTCTTCGTCGGCAGTAAGCTCAGCTTTGGTTCGCGAAGAGGACGGAAACCAGAAACCGGTATATTATATTAGCCGTGCATTCAGGGGGGCGGAAGAAAGGTACCCAAGGATAGAAAAGTTGGCATTTGCTCTAGTTATCTCCGCGAGGAAACTCAGGCCTTACTTCCAAGCTCATACAATAATAGTATTGACGGACCAACCACTTAGGCAGGTTCTCCGCAAACCTGATACTTCAGGGCGACTCATGAAGTGGTTGGTAGAACTTGGAGAGTTCAATATCCAATACAAACCCCGAACGGCCTTAAAAGCCCAGGTACTGGCAGATGTTATAAGCGAATTCACACCAGAAGATGGGCTCGAGCATGCTACAGATAAGCAGGAAGAAGCCGAATCTACTTGGACGTTATATGTGGATGGGTCTGTCAACGCCCGTGCAAGTGGGGCAGGGCTAGTAATTATCTCCCCAAATGGGGAATACATCAAATATGCACTCAGGTTTGGTTTTAAAGCAACCAACAATGAGGCAGAGTATGAAGCCCTCCTAGCAGGCCTCAGGATGGCGAAAGCTTTGGAAGTTGAATGACTAGTAGCATATACTGACTCTCAACTAATAACTGGACAAGTCCAGGGGGAATATGAAGCCAATGATGAGAAGATGAAGACCTATTTACATAAGATAGAGGATATCAAGGGTTTCTTTAAGAAGTTTTCTATTCGCCGGCCGGATTCCCCGAGAAGAGAATGCGCAGGAAGACGCCCTGACTCGACTGGCAACCATAGAGGAAGATAAAGCCATACCCGTGGGATATTTGGATAAGCCTAGCATGGTTTGGGATTGGCCACAGAAAATACACCAGGCGGCCCACGGCATGGAGTGGGCAGAACCCATTATCAGGTACATTGAGAACGAAGAGCTACCCCAGGACCGCATGGAAGCACGAAAGATTAGGATGCGTGCGGTAAAATATTCCCTCATTGATGGGGTTCTCTACAAGAAGGGATTTTCTCTACCCTACTTGCGTTGTGTCTCCATTGATGAGGCAAATTACATTCTAAAAGACATACATGAAGGCCTTTGTGGAAATCATGCTGGGGGCAGATTACTAGCGCATAAAGCTATCCGACAAGGATACTTTTGGCCTACTATGAGGACATATACACTTGAGTTTGTGAAGAAATGTGACAAGTGTCAGAGATTTGCCAATGTCCCAAAACAACCAGCAGAAAAGTTAACCCCTCTTACAGGGCCGTGGCCTTTTGCCCAATGGGGGACAGACCTCATCGGCCCCTTACCCCAAGGGAAGGGACAAACTAAATACGTAATTGTGGCTATCGATTATTTCACCAAATGGGTAGAAGCTGAGCCATTAGCTCATATTGGAGCGAATGAAGTAAAAAAGTTTTTCTGGAAGACAATAAGTTGCAGGTTCGGAGCACCAAGGGTAATTGTGACCGATAATGGGAAGCAATTTGAAAGTGAGCAGTTCCTCGATTTTTGTAATGAACTTGGGATCAAAGTTCATTTCTCCTCTCCTGCCCATCCCCAAGCCAATGGGCAAGTTGAGGTCACGAATAGGACAATATTGAATATGATCAAGACGCGCCTAGAAAAGGCCAAGGGCTTGTGGCCTGAACAACTACCCGGAGTTTTATGGGCTTATTGCACTACCGTAAGAACCCCTACTGGGGAGACCCCTTTTGGGTTAGCTTTTGGAAGTGAAGCTGTGATCCCAGTAGAAACAAAGGTTGCTACCTTCAGAACCAAGTATTTTGAACCTCAACAGAACGGGGTGGAACTACTATTAAACCTAGACCTGGTAGAAGAGAAAAGGGAGCAGGCCCAGGTCAAGGTTGTGGCTTACCAGCGGATGATATCCAAGTACTACAGTGCCCGGGTCAAGCCAAGGAGGTTCGAGCCAGGAGACCTGGTGCTTCGCGAGGTTACCCCGGCTACTAAGGAAAAGGGGAAAGGAAAGTTAGCTCCCAATTGGGAGGGCCCTTATCGAGTAACCAAAAGCAACAGACCGGGGGCATACTGGTTAGAGTCACTTGGTGGGAGCCAGCTTCCCCACCCGTGAAATGCAGAACATTTGAGGAAATATTACCAGTAGGTACTCATGCCAGGCTGTGTTTTATTTTATTATCTCACTTTTAAAAGTGATATAATGTTTTTAGCTTCAACAAAGCAGACCAGTGTGTAACGGTCAATAAAGCAGACCAGTGTGTAACGGATGCTAATATTCGACTATCGATTATTATTTTCGATAGGTCTTTAATAAAATGGTTATTCGTATTTATTGCACGTGTTTCTACTGAATTTTATAAGTCACATAAGGACTAGTGACACATAAAGTCCACTTCTTTATTAAAAGAAATAAGTGACTTTCCCTTACTAAAGGGACGAGCTGGGTGAAGCTCGTAAAAATATGTTCCTTTGAAAGAAGGACGGGTTGAGTGAAGCCTGGGAAAGTAAAATGAGTTCTGTATAAGGAAACAACAAGTATGAAACAATACCATAAAAGACAAAAGTAGAGCAACTATTCTCTGGATTCAGAGATATTCTGAAAAGTTTTAAAGGAACAACATACTGAGAAATCAAAAAACCTAATATATATATATATATATATATATATATATATATATATATATATATATATATATATGACTAATACTATGGAATTCAATCTTCCTCTTCGCTCTCACTTAGAACGTCATACATAGAAAAGTCTATGTCTGGACGATCTTTGCCGACAAGAGCTTTGAACCGGTCAAAACCATCACAGTAAGCCTTGCCTATGAGCACCCTGAATTCATCAGAATTTTTAAAACTCTCCATTGCAGCTAGCTTCTCGAGTTCCAGCTTATCAGAGTATTCTTTGGTAAGTTTCACTTTCTCATCTTGAAAGTTTAATTTTGCATTAGTCAAGTAATCTTCTTTTATTTTAAGTGTAGAAGTAACATCTTCATATTTAGCCTTGAGGGAAGCCATCTCTAGGGAAAGTTTCTCGTATTCTTTGGCGATAACAACAGAGTATGTAGTGCCCTATAAATAAATAAATAGTGGCGAACAGTTAAAAATAAATAAATAAACGAAAAAAAGAGATGCACATAATAAGGGTAAAATCTCACCTGGCTGATTAGATGAAGAAATTTCTTTGAAAGCTCAGATGCTGGCAGACTCTGCAATCTGGCAGTGTCGTCTTTTACTACCATTTTATGTAACCTATCATTTGCGACATTAGTGTCATCGAGAACCGATTCCCCGTGGGAAAAGGCTTGGTTGGTTGATACCGAACCAAAACTTTCGAAACTAGTAGGAACCCCACCAAATCCGCTGAAACCTAGAGGTACAGGAGTATGACCTGATAACACTCCAGGGCTTGCGGATGTACCATGATTCCCTTCTCCTACCCTTCGTAATTTTTTGGAAGCAGGAGTAGAAGGGAGATTACTTGACCGGACTTGGGCTAGGAACCTTTTACTGAGCTTCTTGCCTGCATAAAGAGTAATAAGGGAAATACTTAATGAGATATTAACTAAAATCAGTAAGTTCACATATAAATATCTTTGTTTTTCTTACCTTTCTCTAAGTGGGTGGAGGTTTCCTTTGAGTTATGAGCTCGTACATACAAATCTAAAGCCTCGTCAGTTATGAGATCGCTAAAGGTCTTCACTGGGTAAGAAGAGGCATTACCAACATGCTCGACTTCTGGAATGGAGAGGGTTGGTTTGTCCTTAAATTCTGGGAAAAAGAATAATAAGTTGCACTAAAAAAAAAAAAAAAAAAATATTTTCCTATTCATGAACAGTACCCGAGGGTACTGTTCCCTCGGGTGCAAAAAAATAAAATAATAAATAAAATAAAATATTTTCCTATTCATGAACAGTACCTCAGGTACTGTTCCCTCGGGTGCAAAAAAAAAAAAAAAAATTTCCTATTCATGAACAGTACCCACGGTATTGTTCATAAACAGTACTCGAGGGTACTATTCCCTCGGGTGCAAAAAAAAAAAAAAAAAAAATTTCTATTCATGAACAGTACCCGCGGGTACAATTCCCTCAGGTGCTAAAAAAAATATATATAATAATAATAATAAATAAATAATAATAATAATAATAATTTGGAAACTATATACATATAAATCTTACCTGTTGGATCTGAATTATTCCAAACCGTTGGAAATTTCCCGTATGCACCGGAAATAAAAAAGAAACGACTCTTCCAACCTTTATTATTTTCAGGGATTGCAACAAGGAGGAATGTCTTCTTTGATCTACACTGGAAGTACCAAAAATTGTCTTTTTTCTTCTTGGGATAATAAAAATGTAGGAATTGATTTACTGTTAGACGGCCATTGCCACACTTTCCCCAAACAATCAAACAGCCTATAATAATTCTCCATGAATTAGGAGCAATTTGAGAAGGAGCTATCTTCAGATGAGAAAGAATTTCTTCTATAAATGGATGAATCGGAAAACGCAAGCCCGCAGCAAAAGTCGACTCGAAAAAACATACCTCACCCAATCGAATAGAAGAACATCTATCTTCTGGTTCGGGTTTATGAAGACGAATAGATGAAGGAATGGAATATTTAACTCTACAATTCTGTAAATTCTCATCCTTAATTAAGGATTCTCCTTCACGAAGAGGTTGCTTGGAAAAAGCAGTCCTTGGTCTTGAGGAGTAATCAACACTAGATTCATCAGCATAGTCAGGATCGAGTTCTTCAACACTTTCAGAGGTTGAGTCCTCGGATTGAGATTCAGTATTCAAGTTATTTTTTTACACGAACATGATGAGGTATCGGATATCGCGAAAATAGCGAAACCATTTTGGAATTACACCGATAACCCGGTAGAGACAACTTGACCCAATTACGTATCTACAACGATCCACAATAAACTCACAGTTAGGATCCAGTTTGGAGGATTTCAGACCAAAAAGAAAAGGAAGGTAAATAAATAAATAAATATATTTATTTATTTATAGGAAAGAAAATTCTTTTTCAAGTAACAGTGAAGTTCTTGTAAAGGAGTCCTACCACAATATGGAAGGGGCCTGTAGTAAAAATGAAACAAATGGAATATAGAAAGTATTTCCTTAGTCCACCACGTACCCGGAAATAGGGACAACTGATAGGGAAAAATAACCCTAGCCTATCTTGACTTAACGAAAAAGGTAATTAAATATTGACCAGCCACCAGATTTCTCCAACTCTCAGACGATAATATCTCATTATTAAGGATAACCATTTCTATTAGATAAGAATGATGATAAATCGTATCTAGGATAAGATTTGTCATGGGGTAAGTTCAAATCTTATCAAGGATAAGATTTCCACGAGGTAAGCTCCATGGGCTAAGGACGATGAAATTCCCTTATCAAGAATAAGGGAAGTGACTATAAATACAAAGACGACTCGGGAATAAGGTACACACAAAAAAACTCCTACTAAGCGAATTACGATGAAAATTCTCTATCGAGAACCCTTGCTAACTTGATCGTCGGAGGGTCAATGGCCGGCACCACACCGGTGTTTGACTTTGTCATCCTTATTTTGCAGGAAACGGTGTCGTACTAGACCGCGGCGAAATTCAACCAACAGGTCCTATGGAGGAAACCACGTGTACTGCCAGTCTGGCATTTCCAAATGGAGGAAAAGTGCAGCAAATGCCTTATAGTACCTGAGGTTCACATAGCAGTTGGAGTCTTTTTTTTTTTCCTACATTTTAAATTTGGATTTGGTAACGAAGATGGTGTTTATTTTGTAGTGATGTAAACAAACAGGGAAAAAATTCAGCTATCCCACGCCATACTGTACGGTTTCACGAGTTTTACGGATTTTTCGAATTATTCTAAATTCTAGTAATAATCTTTTAATAAACAAATATTAATAAAACTACATTGTTATAGTCTCCTGACTTAATCGTCCAAATATGTGACAAAAAGTCAATAATATGATTTTATATTAATAATATGATCTCATATGATGAATTGGTGATTGATGATTCTATAAATAATTTAATTTTAATCCTTATATTTTGAATTCTTTGAATTCTTCAAGCTCCTCGGGTTATTTAATTATTTACCCAAATTTCATCCAAAATAAATTTAGATTCTAAAATTTAAATTTAATTTCATCCCACGATTTCACCCGCTCCTATAAAAATTTCGGAAGAATATCAGATTGCTTGGGTTAGTCCCACCCCTAGTACATATATCCCTTAATACTTCGTGTGAAAATATTACTAAAAGTTTGAAATAATGCATGATAAAAATGAAAGCAAAACCAATTATTAGGTGAGTTTATTCTACATGATTTATGTCATTTGATTAGCTAAATTTACTGGACAGATTGTCGTCCATACTTAATTTTGTTCTAAATCATGATTGGACATAGATAGATGCACAAGTTATTTTATGGAGATCTATATTGTAAATTCTAAAAAAAATAAATAAAATAAAACTAGTAATAATGTTGTCATTTAATTAGTTGAAATTCAAAGATAATGTTGTCATTAATAATAATAATAATAGTTATTATTATTATGAGATGTTTTAAATACCTTTAAAAGGCAGTCATGTCTTGATTAATATTTTTAATTGTGTTATTTCAAAAAGTTATTATTTAACGTAAATTTGTCTTTATGTGATTATTTACTCAATATATTATTATTTTTGTTAATCCGTTCTAATAATTTGTAATAATCCATTCCAACATAATTATGTTGCAGTGTGATTATTTTTTCAATACTTCACTTTTATATTAAAATTTTTTTTTTAATACAACTACATTATGAGTGCCAAAATTTAAGTTATTACAAACTTTAATGTAATAGGGTGACAGAGTTTAAGTTATTACAAACTTTAACGTTAAAAAAAAAAAGACAAAAGTTTAATTGAACCTAAAATAAAGATAGATACACGTTTGGTCCTCAATAGATTCGTTGATGCAGTTCTCGTGATAAACGTAGTTGCATGGTTTGACAACAATGGCAAACAAATTGGCTTATGGGATTTGGAGTTGCCTTACCTCTAATACATTGAGAGATGTGTATATAAAAGATAAAAAATCAAATTAAAAGTAATTTCATTTTACACCTATTTAACTAGAAATGAGAAATAGAGAGACTGCATGGTGAGTTATATAGGAAAGTTATATGGTAAGGTGAGTTATTTATAGAAAGAGCCCCTTGTAACATAAACATGACTTCGAGAATATAAAATTTTGAAACTTTTTAGAAGTTTGGTTTAATAGAAAAAGAAAAATTCTAGAAAATTAAGATTCTCATGACCTTTTGAAAACTAAGATTCTCGTAACCTTCTATTTTTTTCGAAAAAATTTTATTTTCATGTGAAAATAACCTCTTTTTATTTTGTGTTCCTATTTTACTATTCAACTTCATTATCTAATTTTACACGACAACAACTTTATTGTATTTTTTTTTTCTAGGTTTCAAAGAATTGCAATCCACGATTTCAATTATATATCGATGAAATAAATATTAGTTTTCAAGGTTTAAATTAAATGAAAACTCCATCATTTTTTTATATACATACTACTAATTAAATTTTTATTATTTTACCATTTTTATAAAATAAGGACAATTTAGGTATTTAAACTATAACTTGATATTTTCTTACCATTTTCTTGGATAAATTTTCATCTTAATGTAATGCATACTAGAAAATCAAATTTTATTTATTTTCACTTCACTTCACTTTTCTTTTCATTTTTCATTTCCTTTACTTTCTTACTATTTCCATCTAACAAAGAGTGCCTTAAGAAAAATCTATATTTCTCTAGAATTTTATAATTTTATATATGCTTCAATATATATATATATATATTTATCTGTATATGGTTCGATATTAAATGGGTAGAAAAGTGGTTTTGTTATATTAAGTATATATTAAGCAAATATTAGTTTATTTTAATTTCTATTACAATCACTAAATATTATTTTGTATTATTCTTATTTGAGAACTTATATATATTATTGAATCTTATTTAATCCTACATAAGTGAAAAAAAATAATAATAATTATCATAGTTAAAATTTTGTTTTATTATATATTTTCGTTAAATTTGTATTACAGTTAGAAAAATACTCTATAAAACTCGTCCTGCCTTGCCCCCTTTAATAAAGGTTATTGGAGCGGAAATGGAGTAAATATTCTAAACGCGAATGAGAAGGGGATGAGGATGGCATTCCAGCCCCGATCCGTCACATTGCCACCCTGGACATGACCACACACAATTAATAAAATCAAGATGCTACTTCAAAATTCATTTTCGAACACCTTTACAATGAATTTGGATTCCTAACTCAAGATGTATAATAAGATTCTCGAACTCCAAACTGGAATCTCTTTCCTATTCATTATGAATCTACTTTTGTTCTTCCATTTCTTTATTTTTAATCCTTCTTTAAATTCTTTAATTTTTTCTTAATTTCAACTGTTTATTAATTCAATTCAGTCATAATGAAAGAAATTCTATTGAATTTTGAACTTCTCGAAAAAACTTCTATTGAATTTTTATCTTCTCGAAAAAAAAACTCTTGTTGCGCAAATATGACGGATCATCTCCTCGATCGAGCAGGAGGAGAGCCGTTGCGACCACGTCTCCATGATATCCAAGTTCGAGTCTGAGCTCTGCTTCATCTGGACTGTATTCTCAAGCTGTTTCACTCGTGGCTCAATGGCTCATCCCTCATGCTTTCGCTGCGGACTCCAAAGTCTTTTACCTGAAGGGCAATTATCATCGTTATCTCGCTGAGTTCGAGACTGTTTTCCGTTGAGAGCACGCTCAATGCCTACAAATCCGTTTGTTTCCGTTGAGAGCACGCTCAATGCCTACAAATCGGTTTGTTTCGCACTCGCTCTCTATATATACATGCTCTTATAAATCACTATATATAATTACATAACAATTCTCAAATCGACCATTGATGCAATTTGAGTTGAGCACTATATAGGCTCTGGTAGATCTGATACAGTTTGTTTTCCTGATGAATAAAGTTTAAGGTGTAAATTTTGTTTGTTTTCCATGAAATTAGTTATAGGAATATAATAAGTTTACTGAGGTTGGCCGTGAAATATTCATTAAGATATGTGTCTATTCTTAATCATTCTTTGCCTTTTCTTTTTTTGAAGGAAAAATGTTGTTATGGAGCACATTTCAAATGAATAAAATGAATTTTAAATGTTATTACAAGTAATCCCCTTTGCCTAAATAAAAAATTGATTCAATTCAGCTCTATGAAGACTCGTCTTGATTAGTCACACAGTTACACAAACTCAAATTTGCCATTATGCTCTATCAAATGACACAACTTCAATTATATTTCACGCTAACATATTTTTTTTCTTATCATCTAAACTCGTGTTAATTTTTGTCCTCAAGCATTATCCTCAGCATGAGACATATATAGGTGTAGTTATTGGTCTTTATTCCATATGGCCGAACTTCTCTATTTTATGTCTAATTAATAAATTTCTTGATTATTCTTATCACATATTTAGTTTAGCATTTACATTCCAATAACGCTTATTCAATGTACATTTTTTGGTAGACCAAATTTCCTTTTCGTAGATCATGGTCGGCCTAATAACTATTTCATAAAATTTGCATTTCAACTTCAGAGATGAAGTGCATCATTTAAACAATATGGCAATATGGCAGAAGCACTTTTCCCTTAACTCAATTTACTTTAATTTTAGAAGCAACACCATTTCTATTCTCTACCTCCTTGTGTTTAATCAAATGAAAGGTTGTGATATTGTTCACTGCTTGCTATGACCTTGATACCTATTATATATTAATTAGTATTCTAGTTATGATAATACATTCCATGTTTTAAATTTATAACTCTACTCTTTTTAGACCCTTTCAGTTCTAGAGTTTCTCTCAAACCTTTAATTTAGTAGTTATCCCTACTTTAATTCTATGAACCAAAACAATGCCATCAACAAATTACTTCTACATAGAAACTCGTCTTGAACATATATCGTTAGTTTTTGCAATAGAGAGGAAAAAGATGGATGTTCTTGTTGATTCTTGGTGCAAGCTTGCCATGGCTGGAAATTCTTTCGTTTATCCTTTGCTTGTCCTTTATAAGTCATATCTCCACCATATATGTCCTTATCATGTCATATGTATTTGTAACTCATTGCTTTTTCTTCTTCTAAAACTTGCCATCTTATATCTCCAAAGACCTTATAAAAATAATATAATTTTTTTTTTCTTCTTTTTTCTATCTATTTTTTCATTGCTTTTTAGTTTTCATTTTTAACCTCCCCAATGTAAATCAAAATGAAAATCTGACACATTTTTTTAGTATTAGATACTGCTCAGATAGTCTCTAGTCTCTCACAAACTTTTGTAGTGTTACTCATTATTCAATTATATAGTAACTTGTACAATTTTGACTATCCCCTTATTTTTACATATTTATGTCCTAAAAGACTTTTATGTTGCTTAGTAGGTTTTCTTAATTGTTATGGTACTATAAGGCATTAGGCAATTTTATTAATCAAGGTTCATCATCGTCCCTCAAGCCCTACAAAGTTTTAGTAGGGATTTCATATGATGCTGTATTCATATTTCTCAATTCATTTTTTTTATCTTAGGCATCCATTCTTTCAAAGAAATTAAAATTTTCAATCTTTTAAAGGTCAACAAAAAGTAGCACTTTCCTCTTTTCTTTTACTATATTTTCAAAAGGATCCTTAGATTCTCACTCTTCATGCACTTTATACTATCAGAACTTCTACTTTTCATTTCGTTCAGTATGGTAAGTTTGCATGTATTCTTCTTTCTATTTTTTGTATCTAGTGCAAAATAGCAATCGTTGTATGCCCCAAGTGTCTCTTACTAAATGCCTAGCTTTTTTTTTTTTTTTTTTTTTTTTTTTGTGTTTTAAAACTTTCTTTGTTTCTAGAGTCTGGATTCAAGACTCATAGAGAAGCCATTGAAGATTTATCTGATATATTTACATTTAGATATATTGTGTTTAGACTCACATATGTTAGATGAATATATTAATAATCTGGTGTCTTTAGTCAGGGGTAATGTTAAAATTTTCTATTCTTTTTTTGACATAAAGTGAGAGAATGAGAACTAGTTTGCGTGTCACACTAACAAGCTAGGTTTGCACTTTTAGTATAATGTAGTATTTTATATACATATGAATTTGCATTTTGATACCATTGACAATTTTTTTAGCAGAAACTCATCAAGAAGTGGTTTATTCCCTGTTTGCTCATTCATATCTCATGATAATAAGTGTAATACTCACGGAGACATATTAAAAATAGTAGCTAAAAAATAACATCCAGTGCTTTCTGTCGCGAACAATTTTAATTTCTTTATATTCTCATACACAATATGGTATATTAAATTGTATGAATTGATATAGTTCTGATCTTAGGTTATAGGTTTATTAGTCCAATTTGCTGGAAATGGTTCTTATTTTTAATAAAAGAATATGTACTTTTTTCTAATTGCTACTGATATGGCATCGATACTTTTGAAGGAAAAATAATAATTATAACCCTAATAATGATAGTTCTTAGGATTTTGATTTAAAATGAAAGAGAAAAATGAGATAAATTTAAGTCGTGGTAGTGGAACCGATGTGGAATCGACTCTAAATGTTTATTGATTTTTTTCCCTCTAAATGTTTATTGATGGAGAAAACCAAGAAATGGAAATAAAGTAGAGGTTTTCCATATATTGAAAGTGTCATATTAGTTTATGGAAGTGGTAAAAGACGTAAACTTACCTCCATTCCATTATACGGTTGCTTTTGGATTTGTTGGCTTAAAATTTTAGTTGCCAAAATGTTTGGTCTTGACAATTAAGGATGCTAGAAGGGGCTGGTTTGTTGCAAACCTGAGCTTCACTTTTGTTGGCACAAAGTAGATTCAGTTGAAACTCGAACCTGCCTTGCCGTTCGGAAAAAAAAAACTCGAACCTGCCTTCTCTTTGTGAAATGTTGTTTTCATGCTCAAAGCATTGAAAACCGAAGAAAATTGTTTCTTTTACTGCCTTCTCCTTGCAGATAAATTAACCGTAAAATTCATAGATGTCGATAGGTTTTGGCTCAAGAGAGACAGGTTTCTAAGGGGTGTACTTAGCAGCATTAGGTTGATGATATCTCTCTCTCCCTAGGTGAGGCAATTCATATTATGAACAATAACATATATATAGATTATTGAGGGATGCTCACATATACAGACTAAAGCCAGCAGAAGGCTAGAAATCTACTCTACAACTCAAATAAACATCCCAAGATGCTAAAACTACACTAAATGTCACCTCAATTAGGAAAACTTGTTTGCCCCAAACTACACTATGTGCCTTGTTGACTTGACAATGAAAGGTTTATATGTGCCTTGTTGACAATTGAAAGGTTTATATTGACGAAAATAAATATAACAGATTGGTAAATAATATAATATCTGTTCATGGTATTTTACTTTGCGTGCATATCTAGGTTGTTTGGCAGTGTTTTATTTTATTTATCTATTTTTATTATTTTTGAAAGGTTGTTTTACAATGCTGACAAGGCTCATCCTTTTGTTATTGATAGGGGAGTTCATTTGATTCGTCAATTCATGAAATCGATCCAATCCAATTCAGATCCGTGTGGATTGGATTGATTTTCTAGCCTCACGGTTCGATTACGGATTGATAAATAAGGAATTCTTAGTCCACGGATCAGTTAACAGATTGAGGTACTAAAAAACCGATCCAATCCATAAACTGATCTGATCTGTTCAATTTTAATATATATACACGTTATTTCTGTTTTCTTTATTCTTTTATTACTTTAAGGTTTTTTTTTTTTTTTACTTAATTCCCACCATTTTGTATAAGTTTTGATATTGATTCATTTTTCAAGAAATATTAGAGATTGATCCTACTTTTAAACAATTCTGTTAGTCAACAAACAGTAAACTAAATGGTGTTAAGGTTAGTAGTGCCTTTCTTTTTAAATCTCAAAACTACCCCCAATTTGTTTTTACCAAACTACCCTAGTCACAATTAGAGCCCACCTCTGTTACATTATTCTCTCATAATTCTGAATCCTACAAAAGCACTGTGTTTTTTTTGTTATTGAACTCTGATTGTTGTTTAATGTTGTATCTTTGACAATCTTAAGCCAACAGAATGAGGGGGCAGTGATTGTTAGACAACTAATATGCTCCCTATGGACATGAATCCTACAAATTCTTGAGTTAAGTTTTATAATATAGGGTAAACTACAATGACCTCCCCTGAGGTTTGGTCTAACTGCAACTAAACCTGAGGTGATTCAAATAGCAATTAGTAAAAGAGATCCTTGGAGAGTTGATGGGAATGGGTTGTGATCCAAAAGAAACTTGGCATGTGATTCAAATAGCAATTAGCTGAAAAAGGGCAGGGTTTTATAGCTTTAATGTATGTAGTAATGATGAAAATTGTAAAAGTTATAAAGGCCAAATGAACAAGCTTATAAGGAAAGCTGAATTAGAGGTGCTGCTTACCAATAAACTAGTTCCGTCTGTACGTATTTTTACACAAGTTAGATGCAAAGGATGGTGAAAAGGCCGTGTATAATTTGACTAGGATAAGGACAGGACAAGTAAGGACTGAAAGCACATTAACTGCATCATAAGATTACTGCCAAAGTTTCTGTGACGGAATTGAAATGAAAGAAAAGGTGGAAGTGCTTTTCATAAATTGGTTAGTGCAATTCCATGAAGGAGATTAATCTGTAGAAAACTTAATAATTTTACTATTTTAAGAAATTATGACTATTCTTGTAAAATAAGGTCCTTGAAGTTGAATTTGCTTTAAGCTTAATGAACATTAGAAAGGCTGTAAGATTTTGTGTATTGCCACTGAAGTTTGCAGCATATGCGCGATGATGCTATAGTCGTTAAATTATAAAAATAAAATAAAATAAACACAATGCAACTGAAAACCCTAAGATCAATGAGTTGCAGTAGTGTGTATCAAATTTTAACCTCTACGAATGTTAAATGATCTCTCTTGATCTAGAGGTTTTGTTGTTTAGGATTAAGGATATAAAAACATTATATATTTAACTTCCGAAGAACAGAAAGAATTTGATTGTGGGATGTAGCTGGTTTCCCATCAGTTAAGTCTATACAGACTTCCATTTAGGTTTGTTCTTCATTAATTGTTCAAAGTAAGTGTTGATTGATGCGACTATTGTGAGATTTTGACGATCACATGGCTAAAATAAATGCTACTTACAACTTCAACTACCATAATGCATAGAACAAGAATGGTTATGCGGTTATACCTGTTATGTTTGAGTTTGGAACGTGCTATAAAAGGTAGAGAATGATTGAGCATGATGAGCTTGTTCCAAATACAATTTTGAATTGTGTGATCCAACTTGCAGATAGTTTTGATACTATTGTTTTGTCGTTCCTTGAACAGTATATAAATCTTGGATCTTTCTAAAGAAGTGAAGGATATATCAATCCCGACATATTTATTCTCTCATAATTCTGAATCTAGTTTATTTTCAGGATATTTTGATAGTTCCTTACATATCTGATTCAGATCGGCTTTTCCAACAAAACTTGTAGGTTCACACGTTCAAGAAAGCATGTGCAGCTGTTTATCCTAGTACTGTGCAAAATAACATTGTTTGATTTTGGCCAAACACTGATCCTCAATATAAAGATATCCTTGTGAAGAAAAAACCCCCTACATCCCGGAATTGGATGATCCATCATTTACCAATACAATGGGAAACAGAGACATACCATACGGGTATGGAAAACATATTGCTGACAGCATTTTTCTTACATTTTTTGTTGCAAAGAGAAGAGTAAGTACTATTTTTTTTTCTGCCTGAGAGAATAAAAAATAAGTAAGTGAAAAATAAAAATAAATAACCTTTCAGGTGAACGGTGAAAAAAGAAAAGAACCTTTCATTTTGATGTTTGGATTTTCCTTGAATGGTTGGTTTGTTGTTGTTGTTTTTTTTCTTCCCCAGTAATCTTCTTTTCTGGATTGGTTAGCTTGTTCTGCTTTGATGTTGAGGTTTCTTTTTCTGTTTGTTTCCAAGCCAGATGCTTTTAGAGTTGTTTTGATTGTATTCTGTTGAATTTTGTTTGGCTTGGTTGTTGCCCTTGGTAGGCTTGCTTGCTGGCTTTTTAGCCTTCTTGTTTGTTCTTTCTAGTTTAATGAACTCTTCTTTATCGGAAAAAAATAAAAATGTTACTTGGTTACTGGTTAATGCCAGAACAAAGGTAAAGAGAGAATTTAAACCAAAAAAAGGAAGAGAATGGAAAAGATAGTGAAAGAATTGTGATCCTTGAATCATCGTGATGGATTTTGTCTTTCTTCATACAAAGTCTGAATTTTCATTGAAACAATGGATGAGTGCAAAAAAGAATTTGTCAACCCTTTTGAAAATTTCAACGATCAATTTGTGCTCGAGTTCTTCTAAGTTTGCTAAATTTGAATTTCCAGGTATGAGGTTCACATTGAAAATTTTATGGACCCTGCTCTTGTTCCATATGCACATTATGGATTAATGCAAGTTCGACGACCCAAAAACAAAGTTGGAACTCCTATACAAACCCTTTTTCTCTTTTTTTTGGGCAAGCAAGTCACTCTATCGCTCAATCTTCTATTTGGAAGGAGGAGGAGTTACCACTTAGGCTAAGCCGTTGGTGGTACATGATCCTCATTTTTAGTTCTTATTTTCTCTCAACTTTTTGAAGTTCATATGGCTAACACTGACTTCCCTTCACTGGTTAAGGCCGATAGAGAAGGGGGGCAGACCACTTGAAATGAGTGTACAGAAACTGGACATAAATGGCTTTATTGGGAAGCAGGAGATAGGCGATAACATATTTATTGCACCTTGTATATTTGAAGTTTCTGCCAGTCTTTGTGAAGGATCAAGGAAACAGATCTAGTTCATCATCTGGAACCAAAGAGGTAATCAGTTGACATATTTCATTACGTCAAGTTGATCGATGGGAGTTCAATTTTTATTTTAGTTTGCAATTAATGATCCATTTTATTTTGTTTTTTTTAGTACTTCATTTGATGTATTATACTTGGTTGGTTCAGGAACCGTCATCACATGTGAAGCAACAGAAATTTCTTTTAATTTTTATCTGTATACCTGTTAGTCCGCGTAACAACAGATTGATATGGATTTTTCCAAGAAATGTTGGGGTTTGGATTGATCAAGTTGTTCCACGTTGGATGTTCCATGTGGGACAAAATTTGATTCTAGTTTCGGATTTATATCTTCTTCATGTTGAGGTAATTCCTATCTCTTTATTTTTTATAAATATGCAAGTTATTTGTTAACTTTTTGTATCGTCTTTTCTAAAGTATATTGTAATACAACCAACTAAAGCTTACCCAGCCAGGCGGATAAAATCCACCGAGTAGAAAATGGATTCAGACTTAAGTTACCGACCTTTAATACCAAAAGTCCTACGCAAGACCAATCCCAGATCCTTCAGCTGTTGATCCATTGACAGACTCCGTTCTTCATGAACTCTCTCTATGGATCTTCGATCTCCTTGTGAGTAATGTCCAGCTGTGTGTGCGCAGACTTTGTTGTTGAGATCCCTTAGAGCAGCAATTGATGCTTCAACAACTCACTGATCCATTCACCATGCTAGATGTATGATGATGGATACAAAAACACGTACCCTGGTAACCAGAGGATACTAGAGAACACAAGCAATATGAATGAAAAGCTTAAATGCAAAAGCATGTCCTAGAACTTGTGCTAGCTAACCTTCTTATTTTTCTGAATAATAGAGAATAGATTCAGAGAAAAGTAGGGTTTAAGAGTGTTATAATTTAGAAAGGAAATTAAGAATTTGAACCATCGATCCACCGTGGATGTGTCTTATCCCGACTCACATTTTCCTACATAAGATTATGAACATTGGCCCCTCCAATTGGCAGAAAACTTGTTTTTTGCCAACAAAGTCAGATGCCCTTGTGGTTGGTTTCAGAAAGTGGTTAAACAAATATGCAGGCGGTCAAGTTGATTGGCGATCCAAATTCACTGGAGCCCTTCTTCCATCTCCTCCTAGAGAACAGCTGATGGACAGGTAAAATGTGTGGATTTCAAACAAGGTTTCAAGTTTTTGTTTGATTTAGTTCTTGAAATTCTATAAAGACAGGAAGCTTTTTGTTATTAAAAAAAAATTTATTTTTTATAAAATTGAGAAAGTTCCACGGCATATCGTAAATCTTAGCCATGGAAACACCTTTTGAATCATAATTATCGAAAAAAAAAAAGACACCTTTTGAATCATGGCTTACAATGATCTTAAAAAGTAGAAGAAGAGGAGTGTGAATCTGTGATGGCAACTCCAATCCAAACTCGATGCAAGATCTCGCGTTTTCATTTTCTTTAAATTCATGGTTTGTTTCAGGTACTGGTCCCATGCAGTAAATTGCCGTAGTTGCAAAGCAGCAATGAAAGGCCTCAATGCGCTGGAGGTCGTACAGGTAAACTCTATTGCTTCAATCGGGATTGTGGCTGCAGCCCAAGCCGGGCATGCTGTCAGGTGCTGCAAGGAACACTCTGGTCTCCATGGCAGTGTTATGCTTTGTTGCTTCTAAGTGGTTGCCTCATTTCATCTACAAGAATTTCCATTGCCACTGACCTGAGACTCATTTTCTACCTTTTGTCAATGTAATCACCATAGCTACTGTAAATAATTGTGACATTGTTTGTATATGCAAGTTTAAGTCAATAAATAATTAAATATTTGTATAAAACATCCTGAGGAAAGCAGAGTCTAATTAGTGCTTATATTTAAGTCAATTTGTCAGCTGTTAGTATTGTTTCTTTGGCAGAATTGTTTGAAAAAGAACCCAAGATGAGGGTTCCTTTGGTTTTAGTCCTGATATGATGACATTTGCAACATTATACTATATGGACTCTCCTTGCATTCTGTGCACAAAAACCCATCTTCTAAAACTATACTCCCATCACAAAACTGCATAACCGCTGCTCCTATTAAAACTACAGCAATTTGAGCTTTCGAACCAAGGTACAAGCTCTATCACTAAGCATTTTGAAACCCTACAAAGAATTGCATACATGATTCAAGAATATACAAACCTAGAATCAATAGATTTGATACTATGATTTTAATCGTTCAATGGTCAATACATCCCTCCTATGTCGTTGAAGAATAAACTCGTATCAATCCCACTTGGTAAAGCACCTGTCGTTGAAGAAAGCTCACCTCCTCTGAAACAAGATAACATTGGCCTCAAGATCCATGATTTTAAAGAGACATAAATCAATCAGAGTTACTGATACATGTAGAGAATTTGATTTGTATATATATATTTTTTTCCAACATTTAATGTTTTATAAATAGTTCGTTGTTTAAATAAATCTTAAAAAGTTTTCCATTGCATTTGCTCACTGTATCTAAATAACCAATGAATTTTTAAATTAAACGTGCAGTTATTAATGGTACCATCTTAATTCATATTTTTCACCTTTGACCATCTTTCTTGAATTCTTCATGCAATAACACACGTGCAGACAGCACTTGTCTGCGTCTTCTACCATCAAAAGATCCTTTTGAGGCCACGTCAAGCAAATGCAGTACTTTTCATACAATAAAGTAGAATAAAGATACGGAGTATTAACCAAATAACGCACCTTCAACAAGACTTGTTGGTTAAATTCAAACCACAAAGCTTTGGAACACCTCTTCAACTCATACCATCTCTCTCTCTCTCTCTCTCTATCTCTCTCCAGTTTGAGCTTTGAAAATTGTTAAACCCAAGTTTACTTTGAGATACTATTGTAAAAACCAAGCTGTCATGGAAGCTCTGAGTGCTTCACCTTTATCTTCATTTCAGGTCACAATATTCTCTCCAAGACTTCCCAAAACCCAAATAGGGAGAAGACCCTTTTTGAATCTTCCCCTCAGTAAAAAAGCCAATTCGTTTCTCTCACCAAATCCTAAAGAGGAATCCAAATTCAAGCTTTTCACTGCCATTTCTCCTACTGTTTCAACTGAATTTGCAGACCCACCTGAAGAAGAAATCAGTATCCACAACCAGGATGAGAAATTCGACTGGTTTTCACAGTGGTATCCGATAATGCCGGTTTGTGACCTCGACAAGAGGGTACCACATGGGAAAAAAGTGATGGGTGTTGATGTTGTGGTGTGGTGGGATAGGAATGAGAATGCATGGAAGGTGTTTGATGATGCGTGTCCTCACAGGTTGGCTCCACTCTCTGAAGGGAGGATTGATCAGTGGGGCAGATTGCAGTGTGTGTACCATGGTTGGTGTTTTGGTGGCTCTGGTGACTGCAAATTCATTCCTCAGGCACCCCCAGACGGTCCACCGGTATGATGACTCTCCTTTTTCTCATTGTATGACCAAATTGTTGTATGAGTTCAGATTTTAGATTAATTTTTCTGTGAATTTTGTCACATAAGCAAAAAGGAGAGAAAATCTGTTAAAATGGTTTGGGCATGTGCTAAAAGGGCCTTTAAGTGTGCCGGTTAAGAAAAGCAACATAGTCCACATTGAGGGTAATACTAGGAGAAGAGGTAGACAGAAGTTGATGTGGGTAGAGTTAGTAAAGAAAGGTATGATAGAGTGTGGATTGATTGAGACTATGCCCTTAAAAAGAGCGGAAAGGAAACATGGAATTCATGTAGCCGACCCCCCACTGATTGGGAAAAGGCTTCGTTGTTGTTGTTGAAGCGAATTTCTCAAATCTCTTTTGTTGTATTTTTTTTGTTATTGAACTATGATTGTCTTGTGTTTAATGTTCTATCTTTTATAGTCTCGAGCCAAAATAAGGAGGAAGGCTGTGGTCCTTTGACAACTAACAAAACATATGGCTCACACCCTATGGACATGAATCCTAAAATGTTTGAGTTGAGTTTTACGATATAATATGCTAAAATTAGTAGTATTGTATTTATGAATGAGATGAATAAATATGTTAAAAGTTAGTAAAAGGGATCCTTGGAGAAGTTTATGGGAATAGGATGTCATCCAAAAGAAACTTGGCAGATAAATGAGGTGATTCGAATAGAAATTAATTGAAAAAGAGCAGGTTTATAGCTTAAATGTATGTAGTAATGAGGAAACTTGTAAAAGTTATAAAGGCCAAATGAATATCATAGATTAGTGCCAAAGTTTCTGTGAAGGAATTGAAATGAAAGAAAGGGTGGAAGAGTTCTTCATAAACTGGTTGGTACAAAACCATGAGGAAGACCAACGGGCCAGTGGCCTAGCGGTATCAGCTTCTTACTTTCCAAAGGGAGGTTAAGGGTTCAAGTTTCAGAAGAGACAAGTGTGTGTGAGTACCAACTAGAAAAAAAAAAAAAAAAAAAAAAAAAAAAAAAAAAAAAAAAAAACCTTGATAATTTTACTATTTTAAGAAATTATGACTATTCTTGTAAAAATAAGGTCCTTGTAAGTTGAATTTGCTTTAAGCTTAATGTACATTAGAAAGGCTGTAAGAATCGTATTGCCATTGAAGTTTATAGTGTATGCACAATGGTGCAATAGTTGTTAAATTTTAAAAAAATAAAAATAAAAAATAAAAAAATTTAAAATAAAAATCAAACAAAAAGCAACTAAAAGCCCTAATGTCAATGAGTTGCATTAGTGTATATCAAATTTTAACGTCTACTAATGTTAAATGATCTCTCTTGATCTACAGTTTTGTTGTTTAGGATTAAGGATATGAAAACATTATATATTTGCATAATCATCAGAAGAACATAATTTGGTTGTGGGATGTAGCTGATATCCCGTTAGTTAAGTCTATACTGTCTTCCACTTAGGTTCATGCTTCATCAATTGTTCAAAGTAACTGTCCATTGATGTGACTATATGGAGATTGTGATGATCACATGCCTAAAATAAATGCTAATTACAACTCCAAGTACCATGATACATGGAACAAGAATAGTAATACCAGTTATGCTGGAGTTTGGAATGTGCTATAAAGGGTAGAGACTAATTGAGAATGATGAGCTTGTTCCAAATACAAGATCTCTTCTCTTGCTACATCAAGAGTAGATTAATAGATAATTGTTTTAAAATGCAGAACTTCCGCACCTTTAAAAATGGAGTTACAAGGATTAATTATGTGTTTTGCTTGGCATGCTATGGCCTATTCTTTTTCATTTTTCTTTTTAACAATTTTGCAATGCAGAAGTTTAAATTTACTATTTACTACATTTATCATCACTGGAGTTAAGATTATAAAAGAAGTTTATGGGTTTTTAAATTTATTATTTAATGAAGGCTACAATGCTTTGAATTGTGTGATTCGACTTGCAGATTGTTTTCGGTACTATTTTTTCTGTTTCTTTGAACAGGAATATTTAGGTAATTCTTGCCTTCTTGGATCTAAAGAAGTTGAAGTTAAATAAATCTCAACCTATTTATGCTCTCGCAGCTCCGGGTCTAATTTACATTCAGTAAATTTTTTTTTATTTTCTTATGTATATGATTCAGATTGGCTTTTCCAACAAAACTTATAGATTCACACGTTCAACAAAGCATGTGCGGCTGTTTATCCTAGTACCGTGCAACATGACATGGTTTGGTTTTGGCCGAACACTGATCCTCAATACAAAGATATTCTTATGAAGAAAAAACCCCCCTACATACCAGAATTGGATGATCCGTCGTATACTAAATCAATGGGAAACAGAGACATACCATACGGGTACGGAAAACATATTGTGACTGCATTTTCTTACCTTCCTTGTCGTGAACAGAAGATTATGTACTGTCTTGTTTCTGCGTGAGAGAATAAAAAATAATTAAAAAGAACCTTTCAGGTGAATGTAATGGAGAAAATAAATTGTATTTTTTTATGTGGTTGCTCGTTAATGCCTGCACAAAGGTAAAGAGAGAAACAAAGAGAACAAGAAAAAAAGGAACAGAGTGGAAAAAGAAAATCAAAGAAATATTGTGTTCCCTGAATCATCAAGGCAAATTATTTCTTTTATACGAAGTCTGAATATAACTTTGAAACATTTGATAAGTACCACAAACAATTTGTCAAGTCTTTCAATAATCAATGTATGCTCGAGTTATTTTGATTTATTTAAAGTTGAATTTGCAGGTACGAGATTCTTGCTGAAAATCTTATGGACCCTGCTCATGTTCCATATGCACATTATGGAATAATGAAAGTTCGAGAGCCCAAAAACAAAGTAAGAACTTTTACATAAACTTTTTTTTTTTTTTATAACACGGGCACACACCCATCCTCAACCTTCTATTTGGAAAGAGTAGGAGCTACCACTTGGGCTTAAGCCCTTGGTGGTACATAAACTTCATCTTTAGTTATTATGTTAAGTTTTCTCTTAATTTGTTGAGTTTCATATGGCTAACACCGACTTCCCTTCACTACTAAGGTTGATAGAGAAGGGGGCAGACCACTTGAAATTGGTGTAGAGAAACTGGGCATAAATGGTTTTATTGCGAAGCAGGAGATGGGTGATGGCATATTTATTGCACCTTGTGTGTTTAAAGTTTCCGCCACTCTTGCGAAGGATCAAGGGAACAAATCTAAGTCATCACATGGAACCGAAGAGGTATTCAGTTGGCATCTTCCATTACATCAAGTTGATCAATGGGAGCTATTTTTTTTTTCTTTAATTATCCATTTTATTTTGATTTGCTATTAGGACTTTATTTTCTGCATACTTGCTTGGTTCAGGAACCGTCATCACATGTGCAGCAACGGAGTTTCCATCTAATTTTTATCTGTATTCCTGTTAGTCCGGGTAACAGCAGATTGATATGGACATTTCCAAGGAACTTTGGAGTTTGGATTGATCAAATTGTTCCGCGTTGGATATTCCATATGGGACAAAATTTGATTCTGGATTCGGATTTATATCTTCTTCATGTTGAGGTAATTCCTATCTCTTTATTTTTTATAAATATGTGAGTTTTTGTTAGCTTTTTGTATCATTTTTTCTAAGGTATATTGTGATACAACTGACTAAAGCTTAACAAATCAACCTTACAAACATTTTTGGGATTTGGGTTCATCATGATAATTAGAATTGAGGGTTAGTAATTGTTGTTTACTAATACAGAAATTGGTCAAGGATAAATGAAGGCGGGTAGAAACTAGAAAGACAAGCCATTTAATTCAACCATGTCAAAAAAGCCTTTTATTCCAACAATTTAGGATCAACTACACAAAACCTTTTCAACCATCTAAAGACCATGTCATGACGAACATATTTAGTAACAGGATCAAGCCGAGTTGTAATAGAGAAGTCACCAAGGACGTATCCGGTTCTCAAGCCACCGAGGATATAGAGAACAAGATCTCCATCAGAAATTGGTTGTGCCAACAGCAGCAAGATCCATGACTTTATGTTTAGCCTACCGTAGGTAAACGGCACAAAGAACAGGAGAAAACTATTATACTGAAACCCTAGGCTTGGGGAAGAGTTGTGCAGGGTCCATGATCTAGACCTAGAAGAGGGGGGTGGGGGGAATAGTTCTCTACCTTTTGTTGAATTATACTCTTAACTACCTTTATCTGAATTTTGAAATATAACTAGATAAACAGAAATTATAAAGTCTATTTGATTGGAAATAAATAGATTAAACCAATCATTGTCATAATAATGCATGTGATAAGCATAATGCAATAAAGTAAATCAATCACACACTAAACACCGGATTTTGTGTGAAAAAAACAAACGAAATAAACTACAGAACCCAGCCAGGCAGATAAACATATGCCAAGTAGAAAGTGGTTACAGACTAAGTTACCAAACTCTAACACCAAAACCAAGACCAATCTCATACAAGACCAATCTTATATCCTTAAGCCCCTTCCAACTCAGACTCACACAAGACCAATCTCATATCCTTAAGCCGTTGATCCATCGACAACTCAGTTCTTCATGAACTCTCTTTCTCCATGGATCCTCTATCTCCTTGCAAGTAATATCCAATTGTGTATGTGTGGACTTTGTTGTTGAATCCCTTAGATCAGCAACTGATACTTCAACAATTCACTGATGCTCTCACCATACTAGATGTATGATGCTGGATACAAAAACACAAACTCTGGTAACCAAAGGATTATTAGAGAGTGGCCCAAATTTGGTTCTGGGGTTGCAACTGATCCGACGACTCGTTGATTGACCTTTGTGTGGACCTTATTTTTGACCCTTTTTTCGCTTGCAGGTTGTGGACCCTATTTAGTACTCTATTGTAGCCCCATATATAAGGGTGTTGAGGGTTTGGAGTGGGATATAGAAAGACACTGAAAATCACAGAAAAGAGAGTGAGAGCAAGAGATAAGGTTTGGGGGCCGAAACTTGTAATCTCTTGTTTTTCGCACAGTGAAATCTTTCTACGGATCTCCATTGTGGATGTAGACACACCTTGTGTCAAACCGCACTAAATTTTTATGTTCTGTGTGTGGCGTGTTTATTTTTTCTGTTGTGTTTCGTGATTGTTACTCGGTTCGTCATTGTTTGTTTTGTCGCAACAGAGGGCACAAGTAATATTGATGAAAAGCTTATATGCAAAAGTATGACCTATTACTTGTGCTAGCTATCCTTTTCCATTTTTCTTGAACAATACATGCCTTTTCGTACAGAATAGTAGAGAAAATAGGGTTTGAGTGTTATAATTTAGAAAGGAAATAAAGAAAATGAACTCTCAATTGGTCGAGCCAAGTGTTGATCAATCAACACGAAGCCAGTAAGCTTCGATGGATATCTCGATCGATTGTAGTTTTCTGCCCTAATTAGATTTGGATATGGATTTCAGTTGTTTCCAGAAACACTCCTAATGCATATACAAAGAGTTCTGAATGCATCAAGCACACAAATTACGAAACCCTAATTACTATATGCAAAACCCTAAATGGTGAGTATCACAATTCAAGTTGTAACTTACCTTTACATCCTTGAAACTTGTGAAAGTCCTGATGTACCCTTGAACAAAAGGTACCACAACTAACTTAACTACCCAGATTTAATAAACAAAAATACAGGCCTCAAGTTTTGAACACAACTCTATCAACCTTAGTCCTATATTTGTTGTGAGTGAGAGACAAAATATTTCCCAAGATTCTTCCAAACTTTTTTTTGCGGTGGATAATCAACTGAGAAGGAGCAGATAGTGTTTATGCAACGTGATTGTTAACGCCCTGTATTAGCCCCCTCCCCAATTGCTACATCTACCAATGGATGTAAGCCACTTAGACGTCCGTACCACTAGAAATTAAAAATTCAAGAAATTTGGATTAGGGTTGGTTCCAGGCCATTGGAACCCAAAATGGTTACAAAGCCTCGCTGTAATCAAGAAAACAAAAAGGCCAAGATAAGGCGTGTGGTGTGAAGAATGCCAGCTGTATTGTTTTCCAGCCACAGAGCCATTAAAAATCTCTGGAAACGTAGCATGTGACAGCTCAAGCCATGCTTCTGGCTTGAGGATGGAAAGCTCCCCAATCCGATAGTGTAAATTCCAGGCTTAGGTTGTACCTTTTCAGGTTATGATTTTTTTTTTCCCTTGATTTTTCTTTTAACTGTCTCTCTGTGAAGGATCAAATTAGCCCCTTACTATGGGCTTTGAGACATATATCTAGGGGTGCTTATTGTCAAGAGCATATTGTAATATGCTGGCATGCCTCACAATTGTCCATTGGATACATTCCATTCCCTTAAAGTGGGTTCACAATAGTTCAAATACCATATGGAGTGAAGAGTCACCTTAACTTGTCCTTACTCCTTATTCTAGCTTCTGGACTAAACACCTCAGGAGTCAGGATGTTCCATTGCGGCAACGATTTGCAAAAGAGCATTGGTGTGACACTGGACCGTCTTCAGAAAGAGGTGTTGTCTAGGCCCTATCAATCAACCTCTAGCAGGTCCATTTGCCAAGGTTATGTCAGGAGGCATGACACGGGAGTTGGGTTGTCAGTCATGCCTGGTGTCAAGACACGGAGTGATTCTTCAAGGTACCATTCATCGTGTATCAGATGACTTTTTTTACATGGCACGTGTTGTTAAAAGAAGTCATAGAGGTGTGTCTGACGTCTTGATCATCCAAATGTTAACAAGAATATTTTGCTAATTTGTTCTTGTTTATAACCCTCGTATTCCCTGGTTATGCCTTCTAAAGTAATCATAGGAGCCTCAAAAGGATATATGTGCTTGCATAGTCATATGAACTTGAACTGAATTCAGTTTCATTGAGAATGGTTGAATGACCAAAGGTGCTCCCTTCTTAATGTTGGCACAATTGGATGTAGCACGAGTAGGGATAACTGTGGTAATCAATCAACCAACCAGATAAATGCAATGAACGTAGCTCATGGTTCTCTTCCATTCCCTTTCTACTTTTTATTCTAATTTATTCAAGGGCTAATTTTATTATTTCAGTTTGTTGTTGACTGAAAAATCATATAGCATGTTTTTACAAATAATTAAATTTTAATATTTTCTTTTCACTGAAACTTCATTTAGTTAATCAGCCTAGTGGCCTAGTTGATTGATATACCACAGTTATCAATTTAAATTAGTTACAATTTGTCGTTATAAAATATCATTTCTTCAAGCTTAGGATTTTTTAAATTCTTATTTTATTTCCATAGGTTCCCTCTGTTGCTAGGGAGACTATGTCCCATATGAATTTACCTCCATTGGGCTTAGTTTGCAGTATGAGAACTACTTTTACCAAATAGAATTTTCATTCCATGTTGTATTGCCCATCGATTAGGGGGTGGGAGGGAAAAATCATTTTGAAGATGGGATTAAATTATTCGCTTCGGTTTTATCCAGCAAGAAGTGAACTGTATCTAATGTACCAACCATGTAATCACAGTAATTCTCCGTCACGCTTTTATATGAAACAAATGGACCCTCGGGAAAGATGTGATATTGCATTTAGTTAATTTTATACCGACTCACATTTTCCTTGTAGGAACGTAGGATTATGAACATTGGCCCCTCCAATTGGCAGAAAGCTTGTTTTGTGCCAACAAAGTCAGATGCCCTTGTGGTCGGTTTCAGAAAGTGGTTAAACAAATATGCAGGCGGTCAAGTTGATTGGCGAACCAAGTTCACCGGAGCCCTTCCTCCATCTCCTCCGAGAGAACAGCTGATGGACAGATAAAATGTGTGAATTTCAAGTAAGGTTTCAAGTTTAAGTTTGATTTAGTCCTTAAATTCTATAAAGACAGTAGCTTTTTGTACAACGTTCTAAGGAGGAAAACAAGAGAAAACTTGGATTGTATGACGGCCACTCCAATCCAAACTAGATGCAACATCTCGCGTTTTCATTTTCTTAAACTCGTGGTTGGTTTCAGGTACTGGTCCCATGTGGTGAATTGCCGCAGTTGCAGTGCAGCGATGAAAGGCCTCAACGTGCTCGAGGTCGTACTGCAGGTAATCTCTGTTGCTTCAATTGGGATCGTCGCTGCAGCCAAGCAGGGAATGGTGTCAGCTGCTGCACGGACCACTCTGGTCGCCATGGCAGTGTTATGCTTTGTTGCTTCTCGGTGGTTGTCTCATTTCATCTACAAGAATTTCCATTACCACGACTACAACCATGCTCTTCTCTGAGACTCATTTTCTACTTTTTGTCGATGGAATCACCATAGCTACTGTAAATGTGACAAACATTGTCTGTATATGTATAAACAATTGAAATTTGTATAAGAGCATCCTGAGGAAATAAAAGCACAATATAATAAGTTCTTGTTTTTAAGTCAATTTGTTAGTTGTCCTAGTGCTGGTTGGCTTGAATAGACCAGTGAACTAAGCTCAAGCAATGTTAGGCCTGCCGGCATATGCCTGAAAGAGGAGGGGTGTGTGTCCTCCCTTTCTGACATAATGTCGGCAGAAATATACTTATTCTAAATATATATATATATATATATATATATATATATATATATATATATTTTATATTTATGTACATGTGACATATTAATATACTACATAAGAAAAAGTTATCAAAAGAATGCATAATTCAGGTAAGCTTCTTAAAATTATATTTCCTCTAATTTTCCTTTGAAAAAAAAAAAAATTTACATATATCCCTTTTTCAAGTACCCCATATTTTTTTTCC
The DNA here is from genome assembly GCF_030987335.1 of Cornus florida. Classification (NCBI taxonomy): domain Eukaryota; kingdom Viridiplantae; phylum Streptophyta; class Magnoliopsida; order Cornales; family Cornaceae; genus Cornus; species Cornus florida. The sequence goes on along the minus strand of NW_026775578.1, from coordinate 39,940,858 downwards.
TTCTCTAATTTTTGTTTCCTTTTTTAAAAAAATTCTTTTTTTCACTTTTGTATAATTATGTATTGTAACATTTTTTCCTCTTCTTTTTATTTTTTTATTTTTCTTCTACTGATTTAAATCAATTCATACATCGTTTGTTTATCAGAGTACATTTGTTATTGTATTTAATGAAAATATTATTAACTAATATTTCTATTCTTATTTTTGTCTAAGCATATATATATATTTTTTACAGTACTCTTATTTAGCATATTATTTTGCAACTATATATATATATATATATATATATATATATTCTTTGCATTTTGATTTTAAAAAGTTATATTTGTCCTACTTGTTAAAAAGTGCACTGTGCACTCTGAAATAAAATCCTGATTCCGCCTTTGATCACTCTTATAACGAACTTGCACGGTACATTCTAAGGTCAAGTTTATGACAAGGCTGTCTAAGCTTGAGACCAGAATCCTTTATAAAAATTTAGAGATTTAAAATTATTCACGTGATTGATTTAAATACATTATAACTATAAAAACACGGTGATGTGACCATTTTTAAACCATTAGATTTTATTTCAATCCATTGATCTGGATATGAAAAATGCATCCAACCATGATAATTGAATTCAAAAACATTCTGCATCCCACCATGATAATTGAATTCAAAAACATTCTCCAAAATTCCGACTTAAAATTAATGAACCTTGAAAAAGTTTAGTCGGCACTAATATAATCATGACTAAAATTTTCATATTCCCACTCATCTCATCCAACAAATAAAATCACAAATTTATCCGGGTGATATTTCACAAAAATATAGTTATCTTTCCCCACAAACATTGGTTCAGTTTGTTTTGATATAAAATTGTTTTTAGGTAAAAAATAAAAATAAAAGATTTTTAACAAAGGTTTAGGTCGAGGTGGGTGGAACGTGTAAAATACCTTGTAAAAAATTGATGAATAAATTATTTTTGTTAAGTTTTAATTTTTTTTTCTTCATAAATATTTTACGAAAACCAAATACCAAAAAAAACACAAAAGATATTTTTCAAAAAATATTAAAAAATATTTTACGTTGAAATAAAAGGAGACGAAAAGAGAACTTAAGTTATTTTAACACCGTACCAATGACCTGATGACGATATTTCTTAATTAATTATTCCAAAATAAAGGCACAAATGAAGAAGAGTAATAATCTCGTGGTTGGCAATTGAAATTTGCAGTTTTTGAAAGAAATTTTTTTTTTTTTTCAAAAAACAAGAAACAAAAAAATCAGAAAAAGAAAAAAAAAAAAAAAAAAAAAAAAAAAAAATTGCGATAAGTTGGACTCATTAGCTGTGTGAGACCTGTCATTTGATGCTGATATGTCACTTGCTATTCATAGAGGATCCAGTATTATACTCATAAATTATACTCTTGCTTGAAAATTAAGACATAATTATTGCATAAACAAAATTACCCAGATCGATCTCTCTCTCTCTCTCTTCTCACACAGGCTTGGAGTGGCTACTATTCAGATCACAGATCCAGAGCTAAGAAGGCCCTAACCCTCTCTCTCTCTCTCTCTCTCTCTCTCTCTCTACTTCCAACAACCACTCTCTCCCTGAATTCCCAAAATACCTTCCACTCTTCTCTTCTTCCAGCATTATCACTCTCTGCAATAAGGGTCTCTCCACATCAGAGGTAAACACACCTAACCCTAAGTTTTTCTCTCTTCCTCAAATTCATTCTTTTAAGTCTTTACTCTGCAAACCCATTTGTCATTATCACCTTCAAGATTGGTCTTTTGGTTATTTTGCGAAATTACACTCTGGTTATTCATAAATCTAGTCTGATCAGTTGTTGATGTTAGGGTTTTTGAATTCACAATGAAAGAATCGGATCCAACAACAGACCCAATTGGGCAAAACCTAATAAAAGTCATAAGCAATGTGTTTTTCTCAGTGTTTGTGTTCTCTGTGCTCGTATTTACGGTAATTGCAATCACATACCAACCTCCCGATCCATGGGAGTCCTCCAGAGCCCTAACTAGGGTTTTCACTGATGTCGAAAATGCCACCTTCAAAACCGACACCTCCGTCCTCCAAACCGGTGAGGACGTCGCTGTCTCACCGTCGGCGCTGCCCTCTGCAGAGACGGCCACTATCACCGAAGCGGTGATAGAGAAATCCGAGGAGAAAATGTCGAATTTGACTGTGAAATCGGGTTGTGAGGATCTGTTTGCCGTGAATTGCTCCGACCCACGAGTCTTGATCACGATTGAGAGGTTTAATTTGAAGCTTTTCAAGTCAATTGTGTTTTTGGAGTATCAAACCCCAGTTAATGGGTCGAAACCCGATGAGTGTGATGTGTCATGGAGGTTTAGGAACAAGAAGGAGAAATCTTGGAGGAAATATAGGGATTTCAGGAGGTTTAGGATTGGATTTGGTGAAAATTGTACTTATAAAGTGGTTGGTGCAAGGGGTTGGCATTCGGGTATAAATGCTCGTCGGCCTAGGAGTAGAGCTAATGCCACTAAGAATGGTGGGAATGCTAAAATTTCAGCTCGATTTCGTGATGATGAGATCAATGACACAATCCCGGTTTTGGGATCTGATGCAGCCTTTAGGAAGGGGAAGTATTTGTACTATTCGCGTGGAGGGGATTATTGTAAAGGAATGAATCATCACCTTTGGAGCTTCTTGTGTGCTCTTGGTGAGGCTCAGTATCTGAATCGAACATTTGTGATGGATCTGAGTATTTGCTTGGCGGGGACTTATAATCCAAGTAATAAGGATGAGGAGGGAAAGGATTTCAGGTATTATTATGATTTTGAGCATTTGAAAGAGGTGGCCTCAATTGTGGAGGAGGGTGAGTTCCTTAGAGATTGGAGGAAATGGGATAAGACCCACAAGAAGAAAATCCCAGTTCGGAAGGTTGCGAGCCATAATGTTACTCCAATGCAACTTAAGAAAGATAAGAGCACGATTATCTGGAGGCAGTTTGATGCTCCTGAGCCGGAGAATTATTGGTACAGGGTGTGTGAAGGGCAAGCTGCAAAGTACGTCCAAAGGCCGTGGCAAGCTCTGTGGAAATCAAAGAGATTGATGAATATAGTTTCTGAGATTAGCGGAAGTATGGACTGGGATTTTGATGCTGTTCATGTGGTCCGAGGAGAGAAAGCACAGAATAAGGAGCTGTGGCCCCATGTCGATGCTGATACATCCCCAAATGCCCTTGTTACGAAGCTTCAAGGGACGATTCAACCTTGGAGGAATCTGTATATTGCCACTAATGAACCATTCTATAATTACTTTGATAAATTGAGGTCTCATTACAAGGTTCATTTGCTTGATGATTATAAGGCACTGTGGGGAAATACAAGTGAGTGGTACAATGAGACAATGATTTTGAATGGTGGCCGCCCCGTTGATTTTGATGGATACATGAGAGTTGAAGTGGACACTGAGGTACTTTACAGAGCAAAGACAAGGGTAGAAACATTCTATAATTTGACAAAAGATTGCAAGGATGGGATTAATACATGCTAACCAGGTTGGATACGTTGTTCATTGCTTTCATATAAGTTGTTTTTCATCTCTTTTTCCCTCTTTTACTTTCTATATTGTTTCAGAATGAGAATACTGAGTTCATTTCAGGCTTCATGTTCATTTGTTGTACTCATTGACCATTTCTGTTGTGAAGCCTGTATTTGTACTATAGATTCAAGTTTTTACAGCCTTTACACCACATATGGTGTGTTTGTTGAGTATATCCTCTATTTCCTTTCCATCACATATGGTGTGTGTTTGTGTGTGTGTGTGTTTTTCCCTCTCTGTGGAAAGTCGAGGGTTATAATGTTAAGGGTAAAATATTAAGTTGCAGTGAGATTTTCCTGAAATTCACAGAGGTTTGTTTGTTTGCTTGACTAATGCAGTTTCCTTTGTATATATCACGGAAAAGTAAACCCCCTTCTTGTATTTATTGTAAATGACCCACAATAGCTATTGAGCTCTGCATTCTCGGGAGGACCAGAGTCTTCCTTAAGGTCATTGTTTGGCTACCAGTCTAAATATTTCAAAATTCTACCAGTCTAATTATTTCAAAATTCTACCAGTCTTCCGTAAGGTTACTAAACTAGAATTTGGTGGATATGCTCTATCCCTGATCCTTCAAGGACTCCTCTCTTTAAGACTAATTTCTGGGAGTTTATCCCTAAATTTCCATGATCACGACCACCTTGCCGTCACAATTAGCCAACTGCCTCTTCGATTATGATTGGTGATGTTTATGTTGATTTCGCCATGATATTAACCTCCTTCCATCTGTGTAGGCTCAGTGGAAAGAACCTTTTTGTTCTGTATTGTTAATCCAATTTCTCATGTTATATAGATCTTACAGAATTAGAAATGGAAAGAAATGCACTTCACAAGCGATGAAGCCATTCGTTCCGTATACCGGGCACATGAAATGGGTGAAAAAAACTGCAATACATGGATTCATTCTTCTCCCCTTCCCCCCTTTTGTGGAACTTCTAATGTTTTCTATTTTGCTTTTTTCGTTCCGGGCATCTTCTTCTCAGTTCCCTGAATGTGTTTGTAAACTTGCCCTCACTGAATATACTATTGAGGACAAATATTTTCCATATAAGTTGTCCAATTGTTCATGTCTTCAACATTTGAAACCATATTGTCTCTCCACTGTATTATCTGTCGTCTTCTTTTTCGAAGACAATACAGCTTGCAAGTACTTACTGGTTTCGCTTTAGTGAATGGCTTGTTTGGCCATTCGAGTACATTTTCTCTTGCTCATTTTCTTTTTTGCTTGCAAGTCAAGAAGTTCCTTCTCTTGGATTATGAATTTATGAAAGAAGAACAAACAGATACCAATTTATCTGTTTCTCGTCTATGCATCACCTTGTACTTTGTGGCACTTCACCATGCAAGACTGTGTAATCCTCCCAACACATAGATGCTGGTAAGCAGCCAGGGGCGGCTCAATGTAACTCGGGACCTTAGGCAAAAAATAAAAAGCGGTACTTTTCATATCATAATATGCAATATATTGATTATTAAATAATAAATAATTAAAAATTATTTTTTTTGCCTTTTGAGATGCAAACATACTAATTTAATTCTTATATTCAAGTGTGGTTAAAATATCTTTTTCAATAGACAATATAGCCAATCCATTTAATCTTTCTTGTGACATAGTTGATTGTAAATATGATTTTATTGTGAATAAGTCACTGGTATTTTTTTTCTTTCACTATTGTATAATCTTCTAATTCTTTTCACTATTGTATAATCTTCTAATTATTTTAGATGATTTGATTGTTCATTTGCTGAATTTTCATTTAAATTTTTTGTTAGGTTTTGATTATTAGTTGTAACAAATTTATCAATAACTCCCTTTTGAAATTGAATTAGTTTATCTATCGTTCTTTCTTTTCTTTTTTAAAGTTTTTCAAATTTGTATTCATATTTTCTAACATACATATTAAAATATGAGTAAAAATAGTCACAAAACTCACAACTCTCAAACAAATATACAAATATATGAAAAATATAAATATATACAAATTTATAATAACAAAAGTTAGTAAAACTAAAAAATAATTAAAGAAAAAAGAACAATATAACCTGATTTAGAAAGTCTCAATTCAATATTGCTACAAGTTCTTCAATAAAAGAAAACTGTGTTCAAATTGAGATTTGAGACTATTGAATATTGAGTCGAGAAAAAAGAAAATTGCAAAGTTGTAATGAGAGAAGACTGAGAAAGGAGATGACTTGTAAGTTGTAAGTAACTTGTTGAGAGGGCTGAGAGAGGAGAAAAATCAGAATAAAAAAGCGTGAATATAAGGAGAAAGAAAACAAAAAAAAAAAAAAAAAGTTACTTCAGGATATAAATTTTTTAGAATTAATATTCAATAAAGAAACAAATACTACAATATATCACATACAAGGCACCTTAGGTGGACGCCTAACTCGCTTAAGGCTCGAGCCGCCCCTGAAAGTAGCATATTAGATCTGTGAGCTTTTTCTGATAGTCCTCTTATCCACATTCATGGTAAAAACTATCCCCTATTTATGCTCCCATCTATTAATATTTTCATATTTATGACCGAGCAATATGTTGGATAGGAGGACTTGGTCCTTTTTTTTCATAATTAGGACTTAGTCCTTAGCTCAGGTAGAGACTTTCCTCCATTCGTCCTAACACTGTCATCTTATCAACCAATTATATCTTTATCACATATTTAGTGGATCATATCACTGCGTGTCGACATTAAATTAGTTACTGATAGCATGTAAGAGCATTAAAGTATTTCTCTAATAGGACAATAATAGGCTTTTTAGCTTGATCTAATAGGAGCATTAAAGTATTTCTCAAATAGAGTTGATGAGATAATCAATTTTTTTTTTTTTTTTTTTTTCTCTGGTATTGTTTAATTTTAAGGTTTCTTTTGTTTGGACGAAAAATATTTTTCAATTTTTTTAGATAAAATATTTTATTTTTTTCCTACGGAATTTTTTTTTTATGTAAAATATTTTCTTTTATTTTTATTTTTCGATATTTGACAATGATCAAGGTTGAAGTCGAGTCCATCGGGTGAAACTTATAATGAATAAGTTATTTTTATTAAATTTTAATTTATTTTTTTGTTTGTATATATTTTATGACTACCAAAAAATACAAATGCCTTATGTATTGGTTTGCGTAGAAACACTTGAGATTGAAGGTGAATGAAAATAACAAGATGAAAAATGATTAATATCCGAGTATGGAATCCAAGTCATGGTAATCTACTCATCTTCATCAATTTGGAGGGCTGTCAAGTTCGACGGCAACATGAGTATGACTACCAACCACATACATCTACGAACTTGATAAGATTGATTATTTCATTTTGTTATGGTGTGATGATATATAGTCTGAATCTATATATATGTAATATTATTTTTCTTAATATTTTTTAGTCATTCGCATATCCAGTAAAATATTTTTAGTTTCAAAGCATGATCGAGACCATCTGACACAGCTCATTGCTTTAGAAATTGTACTAGTTAATTATTCAAAGTTGGTCCTGTTAATAAAAAATAATAATTAAAAAAAAAAAGGACTATCTATTCACACGAAATCATACCAAATAAGTGTTAAAAGCTAAGTCACATGAAGCGAGAGCGAGAGTGAATTCGAGAACAGGAGCGTGAGAGCGGTAGAATTAAGTCATAAATAGTGACAATTTGGTCCTGTTAATAAAAAATAATAATTAAAGAAAAAGGACTATCCATTCTCTTATAAAGAACGAAATCATACCAAATAAGTGTTAAACGCTAGAATTAAGTCATAAATAGTGAGAATTTGAGCCAAAACATGCGTGGAGCGTGAGAGTAAGAGTGCGCTCGGAACGTGAGAGTGACACTCATTGAGAATAATTACGTGACTTAGGTTAAACGTGTTAATTCCCTTAGACAAAAATAGCTCCATTTATGTAGGGCTTTTTTTTTTAATAAATTACAAAGCGCATTTGATAAAACGATAAATCCTATTTACAATAGGATAAAATTACAAGAGACGGAAACATTGCTTACCACTGAATGCGTTGAAAATACAAAAACAAAATTTTAACACTTAAAAACTTTTAGTACTTAAAAAGATGTAAACCAACTTATTGGGTAGTTTTCAGCATTTGAGAATCCGTCTTTGAGCCTTACATATTTACTAATTCGGTCCCTATTATTCTTCATCATCAATAACAACTCCCTTCAATACCAGCAACCACTAATGACTTTTATCGACTTCCCTCTAACAACTATATCAATAATTCTTAACATTATTGCCCTCAAAAAATAATATTAAAAATTAGAGATGTAGCGAAATTCATATGTCTAGGATTGCAAATAAATAAACCAAAATATTGATGTAAAGTTCAAACTCGTTGAGGGCCCAGTTGGTGGGATTTATTAAATAAACCACCCCCACTCTAACGACATTTTTGAATTCATTTATTAAAAGAGTTGAACTCAAATCATTCTTAAGGGCGTGTTTGTGTTTGATTCAATTGTTTTGAGAACGAAATAAAAAAATTATACAAAAGCATACTAAACTGTTTTCTAGAAACTCAATTAAAAAAGATATTTTAGAGAATTGTCATTTTTGTATCTTTTGAATTCTTCAAAACTATTTTCTAAATGACATACAGAGCAGACCATAAGATTTTCACATATTAAATCTTTTCATTTGTTCTCTTATGTCTAATGCTAGTGAATCAAGCAACATATCTCAAAAATATTTCTTGCCTAGGGGTTTGGTGGTGATGGTAAAATAAGGAATTGGGTTGTATTATATTCTGATTTTGAACCCCAACATTTCATTATAATCTCTGATTTAACCGATACTGTAATTTTGGGACCAATTGTAGCACTCTCGATTTGTAACTTCAGGTGAGTACAAAGGTCCCTGACGAAGCAAATTCTGAATTCCAAATATATATATATATATATATACACACACACACTTTGTTGAGCCACTGGGTTCTAGTCTTCTAGATGAATCCAATATTATATTTTATATAGCTAGTGTTCTACCATTCATTGTGAGAAATGGCACATTGGGGGATCAAAGACCATTAGGAACACAGACTGATCGCCAACATGAATAACATCCAAATTCTAGGAGATGCATAAAATCTTACCTACCTTAGAACTTATTATTATTGGTTTTATTTTTTATTATAAAAAAAAAAATTAGTGAAAACAATAACAAAACAAAACAAAAAAATGTGAAGAGATTGGTAAGATTTGCTTTTCTTTTCCTTTTCTTTTTCTAGAAAGTATACATTTCTAAACCAAATAATGTGCCTTCTGTGAAATTTTTTTCCCATAAGGTGAAAAAAAATATATATTAAATATATTATAGTTGTACCTTTTGGAGCAACCTAAATTAGGTAGTTGGGAAGCTAGCTTCCTTTCTTCATTGTCATGGTGCATGTACAATATATCATAAATGCTCAACTGTAGAATGGTAGGTTGCAGACCCTTTGGTGCCTACTAATCCCATAATTGAACTGTGGGTTGAAGATTTGTTAACCTCGCCCTATTTCCTCTCAATATGTGTAACGATTTGTTTGGTTAACTCTGAAAATAATTTTTAAAAATTCAGATAACAGAAGAATTATAAAAAATAGTTATCTGAAAACATGTTTTTTTATAACTCAGTTTTCATAAAATAATTTTCAGAAAACTGAACCAAGCAGAATTTTTTGTATAATTTTTTTATTTTCGGTTTTTTGATAACAAAAAACTATTTTCAGAATTACAAATTAAGTACGTTCTAAATTTTTCTACATTCACGCTCTCACTCTCGAATTCACTTTTATTCCCGCTTTATGTGACTTAGCTCTTGACCACATTCTTACATGTCATAATGTTACTTTAAAGATGAATTTTTTTTTTTTTTTTTTCCTGGCAAATTAGGAGAGGGGAGACTTAAACACAGGCATGCCGTGTCGGGAAGTTGGGTGCTCTACTAAATAGAATATTAAGTACTACTCGAAGAAGAACTCGAGCAAACCCATAAATGGCAAACAAAATTCATAAATGACGATAATACCCTGAAATTGAATATATATGTGTGTACGGAACTCCTTGTGCAGGCGTGTGTGGTTGCTTTCGGGCCCAATGCACATTTAACTCAAATTAAATGTAAGGGTGTTTAAGTAACTTTGTGTTTTCAACTTCCCTACAAATGGCAAAAGAACTTGAGCAAACTATATAATAAATGGCAGACCAAGTTTCCTAAATGACGATAATACCCTAAAATCAAATATATATATGTGTGTGTGTGTGTGTGTGGGGAACTCCTTTTGAATATATTTAGTTGCTGTGACTAGGCCCAATGCATGTCCATTTCATTTCAGCCCTACAAATCCACAAGGAAAGTCCTTGAAATTGGACCCAACAAAGTTAGGACCCAAGTAAGTTAGTGATCAACAATAATTTCAAAATGACAAAAATACCCTTCAGCTGATGGCCGGTTGAAGAAGAGTTGGTGACTTGTGTCTAACTTTTATATATATATATCATGGCTTCATTGGTTAGAATGTTTGGTTGGTCCTATGCAGCCATATAAAATCTCCTGGCTGTGTGTGTGTGTGTATATATATATATATGTATACGTGTGTGTATAGGAGAGAATCTACCGGTCAATCTAAGTAATATAAGCAATATTATTAGGTGGGTCATTTTTATTAGCTCATTGGCTATCAAAATAGAAGAGGCATATATAAGACTTGAGAGTGGTTGTGGGGCATAAAAATCAAACCTCTGAACTTTCTGATACATGAAACTCTCTGATTCTCTTTTGCTCATACCTTTTACATTCTTCTTTCTTTAATTTGCTTCACTCAGATTTCATCTGACCTCATCCATCATTTTATTAATATCACACAACAATGCAGAAAGCAAAAGGCTCGGGAAAAAAAAAAAAAAAAAAAAAATTTCGTGTTCAGTTTTTTTTTTCATCTTACAATTCTTTCAGACTCGCGGTTTAGAGGTCAGTGACACCCTCCTCCTCCTCCTCCTCTTCTTCTTCTTCTTTCAAAGATATATGGTTTTTGCAAAATGTTTTTCATGTATGTATATATGCGTGTGTACATGCTTTATGAAATTCATTAATGAAATTTACTTAGTTGAAAGTTGGTGTCATTTTTTTCTTTCATAGCAAAATAGTCCCTGTATATATTAGTTTCTTGAATATATATCCAAGAAACTAATACATATATATACATATATATATATATATTTCTTTTTGAGTTTATTGTATGTGTTTTGCTCACTTTTTGTTCGCTTTCGTTCGTTTGTTTTGTTTTTTCATGTTAGACATTGAAGAGGCTAAAAATTTTCCATGAAAATGCATACTCTGTTCTTCAAAATTTGTACTGCATATATTTCAATGTTGATATATATATATATATATATATATATAATAGATACAATGTTAAGGCTTAGCTTGATGAATCCCTCCATTTAGGTTCTAGCAGCAGGTCAAAGAGACAAAGGTGAACCATACTCTTTGTCATGTAAATTCATATTTCTTGTAGACCTGGTTTTGTGTTAGCACTTGGGAAAAAAAAAAAAATGGATAATTGGTCCTGAAGGGCAATTTTGGAAAAGTGCACCATAGTTCCACTATTTTTAACTTTTTTGATACACCAAGACAAAATTACATTTTTGTTTCTTTTAGGTCATTTTTAACATGTTTCCATATGGAGTTATATTTCAAAAAAATAAAAATAAAAAAAAAAATCAATTGAAACATATTTTCAAAACGCGTTCTATTTTTAATTATAAGGTTGCAAAAAAACTGACACATTTATTTATGTGTCATAACGTGAATCGTGATTGGCCAAGATTATGTGTCATAACGTAATTGGCTGAGACAATGATTTTTTTTATTTTCAAGATAAAAATGCGTTCTATTTTTAATTATAAAGTTGCAAATTGATAAAGTTGACGCAAAGCTGACATACTTATTTATGTATCATATGATTGACTGAGATTATGTGTCATAAAGTAATTGGCTAAGACAATGACTTTTTTTTATCTTTCGAGATAAAAATGTTAGAGTTAGTGATTAATTAGATGAAAGAAAATAATGTAAAGTTTGAATGCATACTCCTAACCACTCAACCACTTGAACAATATATCCAAGTTACAAATAATGGTAAAAATAATAACGCGTTTGGAATGTAAGTGAGATATATATTTTTTTTTTTTCCTGACAAGTGAGATTTAATTTGGAAAGTCAACAAATCAGATGGTCAAACAAGTTGCACTATAATAACCTAATTTGTCTGAAACAAGTCAACCATCTACCAATCACACAAGTGCCAAAAGGACTGGTAGTTTGAGTGGAGGGTCTGATTTGAGTCCATGAATATTAGGTCAAAAATCAAAGGAAAAATGTCCACAACCACATGATTTGAATACCCTCGTGACCAAATCAACATTCTGTGCAGCCATTAAATTTAACGTTAGTGTTACTTTTTTAGGGTACTTCTTGTAAAATTTCTGGTAACTTTTCATGTACTTTACTCAATTCCTAAATGTTTGTGCCATTATATTGTAGGGTCATTTTTGGGTGCCACTAGTAAGATGGAGTTTTCAAACGGCTAGTTAGAATTTTCAGAATGACGTTAAGAATAACTCATCGAAGACCACGCTAGGTAATAATCCTTTACATATTGTTACATAGTACGGAATATTATTTACTGACTTGATTTTTGATTGTGAGTGATACTTATAAGTCTTATATAGTGCTATGTTAAGGTATGAAAATAATAATAATAATAAATAAATATTTAATATTTACATGCATTTTGCTAAATATAGACTGTAGTTACCTTTAGGAAACGTAGGGTTGTAAATTCTATATGCATTAAATGTTTTATAAGGTTGTAGTGAAGGTTGATGAGATTACAGGAGTATATAACTACACACAGTGAGGAGGTTTGAGTGTTATAAGTACACGCGTGTATATAATATTACACACAAGCGGGTGTAACTTGGACGAGTTAATCTAAATTCAAAATTTTCCACTTGAACGGCAGGCTAAACCAAGATTAACTTGATTTTTAGTCCGATTTTTCAGCCATTTTGAGCACGGGTCGAGCTCGTGTTGGAGAGCTTGGTTGAAGGTTTTATATCTGTAGTTGAACTTGGGTTAACTCTGTGTATATTATATTTTCTCACTATCTCATAAAAAATAAATAAATAAAACAAATTATTCAACGCCTAGAGTTAAGTTCAACTGTTCAAGAAAGGCTTGAACCTAGCTTTGACCCAATTTAAGATAATAATAAATTCAATTTAAAACTAATTAAGTTAATTTTAATAGTTCTAATCTAAGTAATACAATCTTTCTCAACGAGTGCTACTCTCATGCTCCGAGCACGCTACAGCTCTCACGGTTCGCACACTCTCTCGCTCACATTCCCATTATGTGTGACTTAAATTTTGTCATTTTGACACTCTGATTCTCAAATTCGCTCTCCAACTCCTGCTCCTGCTTTTGCTCTCATTCCCACTATGTGTGACTTAAATTTTGTCGCTTTCGTACTTCCGCTCTCGAACTCGCTCTTCCTCCGCTTGTATGATTCTTAATATTAAGTGAGGATGATGTCATGATTTTTGGGCTGGCAAAAATCCTCTCTGTAAGCAGTGTTACTAACTGGGCCACGTTCAAGCTTTTTGTTCAGATTTCAATATGGGCCAGGCCTAAATGAACACGTAAGATATACAATCTGGGCTGGTTGGGCTGACCCCGGCCCAATTTATCTTTTTGATTTCACAGCCTGGACCTACCACATGGAAAAAA